>NC_056746.1:421788661-422088661 GCF_019279795.1 Protopterus annectens
TTTGGGCTACCCTGCAATCTATTTTGAATTCATCCAAGAGGATCATTTCACATGTAGCCAAAGGAACCTCAAGGGCAGCAGATTCAGGCATTTCCATCAGGAGACATGCCTGGATTCCCTTATGTGATTTTGTGGAGCCCTTCAAGTCTTTGTTCATCAATGCTCCTTTTGAGGACACATATTTGTTTTCACCTCAAAATGAACACCTTATCCAGGTGTGAGAAAGATGGAAGGACCCTGTCTGCAGTGGACATACATTTTTCAACCTCTCAGAGATCGTTTTCAAGGAATCAATAAGGTAATTGAAAGATGTGGTTCAAGAAATCCCAGGGTCCTTTCCAGGATACACATGGAGAAAGCTCCCCTAGGGGTAGAAGGGGAAATGCCAATGGTCAACGCTGTCCCCTCCCCCCCCCGTGGCAGAGGAGGCCTGCAAAACTAGGGGTCCAGAGATTCTTTTTTGGACAGAGATCCTACCAGCACTCCTGAAAGGAGGCCCTATTGTCTGCCTCTGGAGGCAATTAGGGTCAGGTTTCCCTGCATTACAGAGCCTGGCTAGACATAAAAGATTCTTGGATGCAGAGGATTATTTCCAGAGGCTATATAATACCCTTTTCCCTTCCACCTCCAATCTCAAGGAAAATACCAGATGTTCCACCCAATCAGAGGAAAGAAGCAGCAATTCTAATAGAAAAGCTTCTAGAAAAGTCATCCAAGAGACTCCACAAGACCAGATAAAATCCAGGACTTACTCAAGGTTCTTTTTAGTGCCAAAAGAAACAGGAGACTGGTGACCAGTTTTGGATTTCAGCACCTTGAATAAGTCAGTTCAGTACACCAAGTTTTGGATGGTCATGGTTCAGTTCATTCTCTCTTTTATGACAAAGACAACTGGATGTGCTCGATAGACCTTCAGGATGTGTACTATCACATAAAGATGAACAGACAGGAGGTACTAATGCTTTTGGCTGGGAGCCAGTCATTATCAGTTCAGAGTTCTTTCCTTTGATCTCACCAGAGCCCCCAGAGTGTTCAGCCAAATATATGACAGTAGTAGCAGCTCACTTGATACTGCAGGGATTCTCAGTGTTACCATATCTAGACGACTGGCTTATTATCGCCCTGACCAGGCATCAGTTGATATAGGCAAGAGATCAGGTTCTCTCAACTTATTCTCATCTGGGAATAACCATCAACTATGGCAAGTTTTAATTGGAACAAACTCAAAATTTGGAATTCATAGGCACAGTTTTCAACACAAAGTAGATGATAGCTTCATTACCTCCCTCAAGAGTTCAAACTATAAGATCTCAGGACAGGAAAATAATCTGCAGTTCCAGGATTTCAGCCAATTTGGTCCTTCAAGCTCTAGGATCAATGTGCTGTGATAACACTAGTACCTTTAGCCAGATTTTTCATGAGGATTCTCCAGTGGATGCTAGCAACACAATGGTCGATACTTTACCAACCGATCTCAACTCTGATTCAAATTACTCAGACATGCAAGAGAGATCTCAGGTGTTGGATTGTCAGATCAGGTTCTACAAGGCCATCTATTCACTCCCCCTCAGCTGAAGTCCATAGTGACTACATATGCTTCCCAGTTTGGGGGGGGATTTTTTCGAGAACACGGTCCATGGCACTTGTTTCCCTGAAGAGGCCACCTTGCATATCAGTGTCCTAGAGATGAGAGCAGTGATTTTTGCATTGCAGGCCTTCCAAGATGCTCTTCCTTCAGGGATGTTTGCAGTTAAAATGGACAATATGTCACTAGTTTGGTACATCAACAAACAAAGAGGGATCAGATCATACCATTTGTTTCGAGAAGTGCTCAGAGTGTGGCAATGGCAATGTCATCCAACCACTTTCTCATAGCAATGTACATTCAGGGGGGATTGAGTGTGATAGATGACAAGCTGACAGGTGCATTTTTCTACCTCATGAGTGGTCTCTCAATAACAACGTGATGAAAATGATTTTTCATTGATGGGGCCTGCCATGCTGCAATCTTTTTGCCTCTTCCTAAGCAACAAATGCAGCAGGTATTTTGCTCTAATCCCCTCACAGGACGAATCACCAAGGTATGCTCTATTTCACGACTGGCCCCCTCATCTACTTTGACTATCCACCAATCCCATTAATTTCAAAATTTCTACACTAACCTGTCAGGTTGAAGAGCAAAGTCAACCATTGCACCATACTGGCCTCAACAGATTTGGTTTCCCTTCCTTTGACCTCCTTTACTTCACCAATCTTAGATCCTAGATCCAACTCAGACCTCCTGCCTCATGCAACAGGCATGATCCATCCTGACATCTCAAAACTCAGGCTGACGGCCTGGTTTCTCTACTTCTGTTAATAGCCAGACAACTGATGCTCTCTTCCCCTATTAAACATATTCTTTTATCTTCCATAAACCTTCAACAAGAAAACGTTATACAAGTAAATGGAAAATATTTTACTGGGGACAACAAAATCATGATGAGCCATTTTCAGCTCCGATATATAACATACTTGAGTCTTTAACCTATTTAAAGAAGTGGATAGTTCCTCAACCATTAAAGTTCAGTTAGCAGCAATATCAAATTTTTATATTGGATTCAAAGGTTCTTCAGTAGCCTCTCACGAATTGTGCAGAGCTTTCCTGTGAAGCACTCTACTTTGAGACCTCTGTTTAAGGACCCTACTCCCCCATGGGATCTCAAGTCTGGTGCTGCAAGCTCTAATATATACCCCCCTTGAACCAGAAGCTAAATGTGACCTTAAGTACTTTGCCTGGGAAACTGTTTTTCTAGTAGCCGTTATCTCTGCTAGAAGAATTTCCGAGACATAAGCCTTGTCTTCAAAATCTCCGTACTTGATCTTTCACAAGGATAGAGTGACACTATGAACTAATGCCTCCTTCCTTCCCAAGGTGGTGTCAGAATTTAATAATCATTCCATTAATTTGCCTGTATTCTTCCCTAATTTTACAGACAAGGGTGAATACATTTGTATTTATTGGATGTTCTCATACAATTGTGTTTTTACCTGCATAGAACAAAAGGGAAAACCAGTAGCAAAAGTAACTTTAGTCAGATGGCTAACTGATTGTATTTCTTTTATATATAACAAATTGGGTGTTTCTTTACCACAACTGGCATGAGCTCACTCAACTAGGTCCATGGCAACTTTAGTTTTTCTTTCTAGAGCATCCATGGATGGCATATGTGCAGCAGTAACTGGGGCTCCTCCCCATACTTTTATTACTCATTGCAAATTGGATCTGGTCTCCAGGGGTAGAGCATCATTTGGTTCAAATGTGCTCAGGAATATCCTTAGAGTTCACCTGGGATTATAGGTAGCTGGGAACTCTGTCCCATCAGTTGAGGACAGAATGAAAATTGACAACATCAGATAAAGACGTTATGTACTTACCATAATGTTCCATCTGTGTTGTCTATTTTCATTCTTCCTCAACTTCCCGCCCATCAACCCCCATCCTTTTTATTTACAAATTTCTGGAAGAATGAGCTCTTAGAGGGACATAATTGTCCTTATATTGTGCTCCAGATATAGTTTTCTTTCTCTACTGAGTACATGCAATTTTACATCTCCTATATTTATGCATGTTAAATATTTCCTTTCTGGTAAAAAATAAGCAAACAAGATCTGAGGTAACTTAGGGTTGGTGCATTGTGGGTAAGGGATAAGCTCAAGAGTTTTTGGTTGCCACAAGCTTTAGCAACAGCAGAGTCGGATCCAAGGATTGGATCAGAACACGTCAGTTGAGGCAGAATGAAAATGGACAAAAAAGATGTTATGGTAAGTACATAACTTCTTTTTTTATGCCCAAGGTGGTTAATGAGTTGTATCTTAATCAATCTGTTCATTTGCCTACTTTTTCCCTTGACTGCAGTCTGCCATTGAGAAGGTTCTTCACACGTTGGACTTACATAGACAGCTTGGGTATTATTTTGATAAGACTAAGGCAATTTGGAAGTCTGAACAACTTTTTATTTCTTTTCATCCTCATTCCCTTGGTTTGGCTCTTTCTAAACAAACGATTTCCTCTTGGATTTCTAAGGCTATTTCCTTTTATTTTTCTTTTTGTGGAAAAAGCTTTTCTACTTCTGTAAAGTCTCATTCTACCAGGGCTCTGGCTTCCTCTGGTGCTTTTTTTCAAGGGCTTGAATACTAGTTCCATCCTTGAGACTGCTTCTTGGTTATCTGTCCATAGTTTCACTAAGCATTACAAATTGGATGTTGATTCCAGAGTAAGAACTGGCTTTGACAGAGCTATCCTGTATGCTTTCAGAGCTATCCTGCATGTTTTTTTGGGAGGGTTCTTCTGGCTTTCCTCCTTCCCACTTTTCTCTTGAGCTTTTATACTCTCTCTTTGGTGAAGAATGAAGAACATTGCAACAGTGATATGGAAAGACATAGTACAGTTGTGTAAAATCTTACCATAACAGATGTTCTTCTCTTCACTGTTGCAGTATTCGTCCCTTCCTCTTCCCCCTATTCTCTTCTCCCTTTTCCTCTTTTTGGATGCACACATTTCACTTCTTTTCTTGGATTGTGGATCCTCTTGGGGATCTTCAGTTCTGAGGAATGTATGTCTGTAAGTCACCTTTATGCCCTACACCATAGGGGGAGCATACGTATGATGTGGAATGTCCCTATAACAACCTAAGCCTTTGGTATACTGGCCAGACACCACGCTACTCTTGACTGAGTGAAGAATACTGCAACAGTGAAGAGAAGGATATCTACTGCTCTGGTAAGATTTTACACGCCTGTGTTTTCAGAGCCCTGCCGTTTGGTGTCACCACAGCCCCCAGGGTGTTGAAGTGCATGACAGTGGGTGCACCTCACCTGTGATTGCACTGATTCCAGGTGTTGCCTTACCTAGATGACTGGCTTCTTTTTGCTCTCACCATCAAGCCAGGAATTACTTGATCCATCTGTATTAACTGGGCAGCACAATAAACTATGCCAAGTCTCAGCTCTCCACTACCCAAGCCCTGGAATTCATTGGTTCCCACCTGGGTATGGTAACACAAATCGCAAGTGTACCACAAACAAGATTAAATAATCTATGGAACCAAGTCTTACATACTCCTCTTCTTTTCCCTCCTGCCAAACTGCTGTTACAGCTCCTCAGATAAATGGCAGCTTCAATAATAGTGCTGGTACTGTTAACAAAGTTTTACCTGAAGGTCCTACAATGGACCCTTTCAGTACAATGCAGCAATCCTTTGACAGCACCTGTTTGAATCATAGATATTTGCAAATAACACAAAGCCTGGTGGGTTTACGTGAAAGTTTCTGTGGACTACCCTTTTATTCTCCCTTTGCCCAAGGCCACGATGACAACAGATGCCTCCCAACTGGGGGGGCATTACTTGGAAAGACAGTCCAAGGAGCATAGTTTCAGAGGCCAATCTTCACATCAGTATCCTAGAAATGAGAGCAGTCCTTTTGGCTTTGCAGGTGTTTCACGATGTTCTCCCTGTAGGGATAGTTGCTATTCAGATGGACATTTTGGTAGTCTGGTAAATCAACAAACAGGGGAACCTGATCCTTCACTATGTCAAGAGGCAATGAGCAATCTCTTTTGGATGCTTTCTATTGGCAACACATATTCTGGAGAAGTTTAATATGCTAGCAGACAAACTGAGTAGGTCTATTTTACTTCTGCACAAGTGGTCTCTCAGTGGCGAAATGATTTTTCACCAATAGGGCCAACTGTGCTGCGACCACTTTGCTTCTCCCCTCAATTCCAAGTACAGCAGGTACTTTGCCTAGATCCCTCCAGAGGGGTAGTCACTGACAGATGCTGATTCATGATTGGCCCCTTGGTCTTTCTTATGCCTTTCCCTCCACATCCCTAATCCCCAAGTTTCTTCAGAAAGCATTTCAGTGGAAGAGCAAGGTAATCCTCATTGCTCCATTCTGGCCTCAACAAGTGTAGTTCCCCTTCCTGTTGCCTCTTCTACTTCACCCTCCCTGGGTACTGGATCTTAAGATCTTCTATCTCACTCATCCAGGATACTTCACCTGGATATTTGAACCCACAGGTTGACTGCATTATTTCTCCACCCCACTGATGGCCAGAAACTCCAAGCTTTCTTCCCCATTGCGTCATGTCCTTATGTCCTGGTAGCAACTGTCTGGGATGAAGATTTAGAAGAGCAAAGGAAAATTATAAAATAATATTTCCTATTTGGGACCTCTAGAGGCAATTAGAATCCCTTTTCAGGACATATCCCAGCTGTTCTCAACTTCCTTGCTTCTACTTTTTAATAATGGAGCTAGTTATTCGACAATTAAGTCCAACTTGCTGCCATTTCTAAATTTCACTTTGGTGAAAAAAATTATTTTGTTCTCTCTGAAATTACATATGGGCTTTCTGAACGGCACCGTTTTACTTTAACCTCCCATTAAGGACCACACCTCTGTAGACTTTACAGTTCTTCAAGCTTTGACTCAGCCTCCCTTTGAGCCTTTGACCAAGGCAGATTTAAAGTTTTTATCCTGGAAAACTCTCTTCCTGGTTGCCATTACATCGGCTAGATGGGTATCAGAACTCCAGGTGTTTTCTTCCCAGCCACTATATCTGATTTCTCATAAGGGCAGAGTATCGCTTCAGTCCATCTCCATCAGAGAAAAATATTAACCAGCCTAAAATTAAATATTAATTACGATTAATATTAATCAGTCTAATCACTTTTTCCAAATTTTTCCAACAAGGGAAAATATATGTTGCACCTGGTAGACGTTCATAGTTGACTTAGATTGTATATTCATAAAACTAAAGATTTCTGAAAAATCAGATCACTTGTTTCTTTTTCCAAAGCAGTATTGAAAGTAACCATAGCTAGATGGTTCACTGATTGCATTGTTTTTGTCTATAAGAATAAAGGATTGTCATTGCCAAAACCACTTAAGGCTCATTCCACCAGATCTATGGCCACATCAACTGCCCTTTGGTCCAGAGCTTCTATAAATTACATCTGTGCAGCTGCCACATGGTCCAATGCTCATATCTATAACTCATTACTCATTTGGCTCTACTGTACTTCAAAATATCCTTCCTTGAGGACCACCCAGGGTTACTGTAGCTGGGGACACTGTCCTATCAGTTGAGTAATGTACAAAAAAGACATCAAATATAAAAGTTATGTACTCCCCATAACTGCATCTGTGTTGCCTGTTTTCGTCCTTCCTCAACGTTCCACCCTACAGCCCTGATCTTATTTTTATAATCTCGTAGTATGCCCTGAGGGGGGTATTTCCTGTCAGTCTGGCCATGTGAGCTCCAGTCTTCTCCTCTATTTTTATGCTGTAGTTAGTATATTTGTTTCAAGATATGTTAATGGTTGTTTGTCCTTTGACATATATTGGTTAACAAAATTGAGGGCAAACTCGATCTGAAGTAACTAAGGAAAGAATTATGGGTAAGGGGAGGAGATTGATCTATGGAGTCTAAAGTGTAATGAAGTGCCAAGAGGCCATATCTGAAACCCATCAGCTGAGGAAAGAAAACAGACAACACAGATGCAGAGTTATGGTGAGTACGTGACTTATAACACTTGAGGGTTATCTCTACACTCAAAACCAAAGGCTCATTCCACCAGATCAATTGCTACCTCTACAGTATTCATGAAAAGTGTTTCTGTTCATAGCATTTGTGCAGTGGCAACTCGGTCAACCATTCATACGTTATCTCATTAGAAGTTGGATTTGTAGTCTAGAAACTCACTCATCTTTTGGCTCTGCCATTCTCAGGATTGTCCTTCCTTGATGCCACCTGGTGCTTTGCTTGGAAATCTTTTCCAAACATTTAATTGGAAGAAAATAGACAACACTGGATATGAAAGTTATGTACTTACCCTTGTCTCATTTTGTCTGATTCAACATTTCTCCCCCCTTCTAAATTGCTGTCTACAATCTTCTGTTGCATGGGCAAACCTTGACTAAGACCCTGTCTAAAGTTACCTTTCAAGTTTAGCATGCTTAATAAGTTGTTAGCTTATTCCATGATAAGTAAGGGAGGAGTCCGTCTGAGCCAAAGCTCTTGGAGAAGGTGCTGAGGTCAGGATCGATCCAGTCAGACAATCCAAAAGTTGAACTGGATGAAAATGAGATAACAGTGATCTATAACTTCTGTGTTGTTTATTTACTCCAGTTTAACTGTGCATTTAAATTATTAAAAGCATCTTCTGTTTGTGCATACAGCTGTTGTGACAGGAGTTAATTTCCAGTCACTAAGGCAATAAAACAGTTTTATTTTGCTTTTGAAAAAAATAGAATTAAATCCCTTAAATTTGAAGAAAGCAGGGTGAAAAATCTGTGAAATTCCCTGAATCACCTTGCCTCTCTCATCATACTAGCTCTGCACCAGTACTTCATTGTCTAAGGGAGAATTCAATGTTTTAGTTTTAACATTTTGGGAAGGTTTTGAGTTCACAACCTCCTCATGACAGTTTAGTGGCATCAGCCAAATCATAATCACATTTCAACGAGTGGATATCAACTTAAGAGACATAAGCAACAAGATTATACAAAGAAGTTTTTCCTCAGATGAGTGGGAATGAGGCCATAAAGTTATTCATGTTTTCAACAGAGGCCATCATAAACTAACAATTGAGAATTCTAAAAATAAATGTAGAACAGTGCATTTTTTTCTCCACAATTACCACAGAAATAACTGCTGAGTCTGATCTGAGATTAGATGGAGGAACTTCGGGCAACAGACAGGTTACAGACTGTAACAAATACATACTCCAATACTAGATGAACAGAAGGAACCGATGTAGACTCAGGAATTTCCAGTTGCAACAAATCATAATATTTCTGCAGAGAGAATGTAATGTCCTTATGTTCCCACTGAAACAATTGATTTATTATGGAAAATGTCTCAGAAAGAGAATCCATTAAAGGCCAGACAGAAGCCACACTCTCCTCAGAATTATAAACCTTAAGAGAAAACATTTGTTGCCACTTCACAATCATTCTGTGGTTTAAAATATTGAGCCACTTCAGAAAATGAAAAATCCCTTTTTTATTACCAGAAAAAGCAGAACTGTCAGGTAAAGAGTCTGAAAAAACCCTGTGCCAACCCAGTAAACCACTCTTGTTCAAATTAATTGAGACAGGAGAAGACATATCTAGCTGCTTCTTTTTGACAAATTCTGAAGCAAACCCACTTTTGACAAGTAAAATCTCCCTAGGAACAGGCATTCCAGTCTGGCTACGCAAAATGCTATTTCCTGTTCCTTCTCTCAGGAACAAGAATGGTTCTACCTTGCCAATCAAGGGCACTCCAGCAGCTGCAGAGGATGTGTCTAACCCTGGTCCATGGTGACTGTAGGAACTACACCAGAGGGAGATGAGGAAAAAGATGAATGGTATGAAGAGCCAGAAATGCCAACGGCAGTGACATCTGTCCTAGGAAAGGCTGTTACTTTTCTTGCTTTTTATGGCTGGAAGAAGTGTGGAAACAGTAGGCTGCTCTATGGTAAAGCCGAAAAAGATGCCCAAGCCTGGTATTAGTTGTCAGTAAAACATAGAAGTAATGAAATGTTAAATCCCCCCCAAAAAGCAAAAACAACAACAAAAAAAAAAAAAAAACCCAGAGAAAAGCACTTTAAATACTCACCAAAATCCCAAAAAATAAAAAACTTTAACCAAAGGGAAAAAAATCAGTTGTAACTTGAGTTTTAACAGCATTTTTCCACAAAAGTAAAAAGTAATATTTCTGAATAAAGTTACTAAATGACAGTCAAAAACATATTTTCCTAGTTTAAAATAATTTTTACAGAAAAAGTTCAGTTTATATCAGATTTAACAAAATGGAACTTATCTGCCTGGCAATGGAAAATATTAACCGACTATGGATCCTTGAAAGCCCACAAGATGAGTGCTCTTTGGCAGCATCAGAAGCACTTTCTTCAACTCAGCTAGAACTAACAAATGCTTTGGGAATGTGGAGGATACCCTTGAAGGTTTGGAAGCCAGACATCTGTTATATTCTTATAAGGCTATAACCCATATAGCTAAGGATACTGCAGCACTGAGATATTCATATCATTAAATAAAGGTCAGTCTTTCAGAGGGAGTATCAAATAGGACCCTGATTTCTGTGCAATCGGTGCACTATATCAACTAACATTTGAGTAGTGATGGGTGAATATCCTGACATACTGGTAGAACAGGAGCAGATAAAGTATTGTCAGCTGCTATGTATATAATTTAACTTTATTGAAAAATTAGACATTCATCATAAAAAGCATAGTAAATAGCTACAGTGTCATCTTTGTTAAATCACTGAGACTAAGCAGGTAATTAACAGACCGAGCAATCAGATTTTGGCTGGTTTTATATAAAATAAATAAGAATCTATTCTTGCAGCCCAGGAAAGAAGGGTACAAGAACTGAAATAGTTTGTGATTCAAAGTTTGAATCAGTTCCGGAAGTGAATGTGAAGTGTATATTCAGACTAAGGAAAACAAAGATGAGATGCAAGTCATAAGAGGGTAAAATTACTTAGACATGTATAGATTTGTTGGAACTGGGTCACAGATTAGAAAAAAAAGCAGACGAAATTATCTTGACCAGACACACACAACAGAATGGGGCAAAATTAGTGGCATGTGCTAGGAGGAAAAAAAGGTTATTGACAACACTGATGCAGTGGCAGTATTAACATTACACAATGATAACTGTAAGCTAGAGTACTCCACTATTAAAAGGCCTTAATGCTTGCTTATTTCTACCATTGCCTTCAGTCAAGTCCTTGCCTTACTCTATTTTATGGAAATTGACAATTTTGTACTCCGTGATATGTAGTCTCTAACATCTAGATTAACAGGTTATCTTTGGGTAACTTCCTTGCAACAAGCTTATAATTGTTCCATGCAACACCTAAGTTTGTTTCACTTGACTGAGCATGAATGAAATGCTGAAATGCTTGAATCTTTGCCTTCAAGTTTCAGAGTATACAAAAACTGGAAACTTAGGCAGCCTTAAATGCAAATTCAGATATGAGTTTAAAATGCTCTAACTGCATGACTGCTAGTCGTTATGTTTCAGCATTGCCAGCAGGAGCAGTTGATGCAAGGTATGTAGATCTGTATAATGGTAAAAATGAAAGTAGTTCAGGTGATGAGCAGTTTATCTCCTTGGTATCTTCCCTTGCTTTTTCTAAGAGTTTGGCTACAAGGAATAGGAGAAATGAGAATAAAGTGCAGGAGGCAAAGGAGGAGATCCCTTGAGAGGGAGAAATAAGCCCTTCATGCAGCTTCCTCATCCTTATGAACCTCTGCTAAACTAGCTAGTCCATGCTCCTCATTTGATGGCACCTTTTATGTGGCTAATTGAATTTACTGCAGCATGGCAGGATGTTATGCTTAACCTTGACCCACGTATATGTGTTTTTTAGTTGAGGTTCTCTCTCTCCTGATGCTCATTTTCTGGTTTTGTTGTGTGTGTAAATTGCAACACTTCTGTTTATGAAGGGTTTTCTAGTCCTCAGTTATTTTGAGAGGATCTTAATTTTTGTGTCACATTAAGAGTAGTTGGTGACAATCATGTGGGTTTCTTAAAGTTCTGACCGTGGCAATTTTTGTGCTTCCTAGCCCTAATGATTGCTATTGTCCCTTTAAGTCAGTCTGACATGCGGTCCTATTTTAGGCTTTTTTGGGTGCTGCATTCCTTCTGGAAGGAGTCTCTCAGCTTGGTTACCTAATGTGCATGATGTTCCCTAGATGCAGGTGTTATCAGTGTAGGCTCCACAGGGCCAAATTCAAACCTTTGAGTAAAGGTAAGCTTGTTGTTTTTGTTTCCTGGCACTGGATATTGTGAAGATTTGAGCAGGTCTGAGGTTAGAGAAACATGCAGACATTAGCTATGGTGGTTGTGCTCTCCTCAGACTTAATTCTTATGCTTGCTGCTAAAGTTTAGCATTGTATAACTGGAATTGAGTATTCACACCCACAAAATCCTTTTTCTTCAAAGCAGTCCATCAAATGCATCATTAGAAATTATAGGAGTCTGGGGTCAGCAGTGATTCTTGGTCTCATGATCAGCAGAGAGATGTCTATGTAACTGTTTCTGCCAAATGTTGCACTGTTTGCATAGCATGCTGCTGTGGAGCGTATTTGGAAGTTAGAATCCTTACTGATGGTATGATACCTAAATAAGCGGAGACAGACATGCCCTCCTCTGTGAGACTGATTCAGATCAAGTGGTTCATCAGCATTGTACATCACTTGAAGATCCTCCACTTTTCTGGATAATCTAATGTCCCAGTTCCACCTTGGTGATTGAATTCAGACCATCACCCACTGGAGCTACATAAAGGGATGGTTTTTGGAAATGTTTTTAAAACTGCAAAGACCTTTACAATAACTACTTTTGGGAACTGCAAAATTTCCTTTGTTTACCAGAATAGGACCAGATTACTTGTGGTATCAATGTGACTATGCCACTGCTAAAATCTGTGCTGAAGCATCTTTGGTCTTCTGTGACCTGGTAGACAGCAAAACACTAACTCTACTCAGCATGAGTTGGTGGGTTTACCTTGCTAGACTTCATCTAGTTTCACCTTATATTTTGACCCTTTTGGGCCTCATCCTCTCTGATGTAACACTTCACATCACCTCTTAGGAACCCCTTTTCTGGTGGAGCTTAAATTTTTTTTCACATCAATGCCTATTACTGGAGCAGCAGTTTTCTGCACATAGTAAATATTTTTCATTTATGCTCCACTGACTAGGCTGTACTTGTTTGTGAAATATAAAGTGCACATTTATGTTGGTGCTTTCTTCAACAGGCTCATCTGACAGTTCTGAGCTTATAATTTCCCTTAATCATAAGGTGGTACTTTGACTGAAAACCTTATGATGTTTCCTGAGTGACAGCTTGACAGTTAGCCACCCACTCCTGCTTTTATGGTCTATTTCTCAGGACATGAGCTGGTACTTGAACTCAGAATGTGTACCTCATAAAGAAGGGTGATAAGCCGCACTCTACAGCAGGTAATGTTTTAAGGGAGAGTCTTCATCTTCAGTGCTGTTTGAGGAAACTGTTCATAATGGCATCTGAACTTCATGACTGAAATTCTGCTTAAGCTACACTGTCAGAAACAGGTGCTTCTGCAAGCTTTAAATCATTCACATCTTCAGAGCAGCGTAATGCTGTAGCCAGTCAGTGTAGGATCATAGAAAATACAAGGCTATTAGACCACAGGAAATGTGCGTCTTGCCAGTACCCTCCCTCTGGCTCTCCCAATTATTCAAGGAGAACAAGGCCTGTTAGTCCTCCGAGTTCCCAGAGTGTATTTTAAGGTACCTATCCACTTGTCTAATAGCGATTCACACTGCTTGACATGCAGGGAGAATCTGTTCCAGAGCAAGGAGAGGCACTGGGTGATGAACCTTTTTCCCCATTTAGTTTTATTTTTTCCCCACTGTAGATTTATATCTGTTGTCCTGGTGTTGGCTGTACAGTTTGACACATCAAGAAAAAGGTTTTGGATATTGGGATTCCTAAGGGCATGGAAAGCAAGTCATAAGTCTCCACTCTTGTATATCTGACACTGAGTACAGGGGGAGTGAATCCAGCCTTTCCTGGTAGCTAAGATTTTTGAGGCCTGTGATCCTTTCTGTTAGGAATCTCTTTGTTCAAGTTTTTTTTTTAATACATTTATTAAGATGCATGCCAAGGAGTTTGTTATTCTATAGTGGGTCTCACCAAGGCAGAGTACATGGGGACAATAACTTCCTTGGTTTTGGAAGAGATGCCCATTGTGATTAATTAGGATATATAGGACTTCCTTACTGTGGTCACTATACGATGATCAAAGGAGATGGTGCCATCTACTCAGGACTGTGATGACAAACTCATTGGAGAGTTGGGTGTTGTCATGCAGTGGGTGGTAGCAATACATTTTTCAAAGGAGATGATACTGCATTTCTTGGCATTTAGTTTGAACTCTTTCTTAGTGCACCATGCCTAAATGTGTGTGAGCTCCACTTGAATGGAATTTGTATCATTTATTAATTTGACAACTACACCCAACTTGTAATCTTTAACAAGAGATCCTCATATTTTTTGAGATCAGAGAAATAGATGCTAAAAAGGAGACGACCCAATGTGGATCTCCTAGGGAATGCCACTGGTCACATTTTCCTTAACTGAGGCGGCATCATCATCCCTAACAATATGAGTTCTGTCCTTGAGCCAGTTTTGCAGTACATCTTCAAATAGGGATTTATGTTTAAGGCTCTAGCTTGCTTACAGTCCCATCATGTGTTAGAGTATTGTATGCGTTTGCTACACCCATGTAGGCAACATGATCAGTGTGACTATTGTCTACCTTTTCAAAGAAGTTCACAAGAATGAGGAAACATGGCCTACCCTTAAATCCAATTTTTTACAGGTAAAACTTAATTAAATTATTAATCTTCTTATTTATGAGGTCAGATGTAATGTGTTCCATGGCTTTGCAGACAAGAATAGTTTAAAACTAATGGGTCTGTAGCAGCGTGGATCAGTGCTGGGGCCACCCTTATGAAGAGTCATCACTAGTGTAGTGTGTCATTGATCAGCAACTTAGCCTGTGGCAAGGATTAGGTTGTACAACTTAAGGAGGTGATTAGCAAGAAAATGCTTGACACGTTTTAAGAAAATCTGGAATGTTGTTGGGACCAATTGAAATATTTTTGGTCTTGGAGAGTATTTTAAGGATATTGTCCTTGAAGAAAGTGTGGTGGGGTTATAGTTTCAGGGGTGAAATTTGGCTTATGTTTGCTGCAATTTGTTGGTAATGCTATTTGAATTGAAGGTGCTAGTATAGATTATTTTTGACCAGTGATGTGTATTATTGCTTAATTTTCTAATGTAGCTAAAGAGGGACTTATACTTAGCTTCAGAAGCAAGCCTATGTTCATGGTAGGCTTTGCTGGTCTTAATATCTGCCTTCAATTTATTGAAACATTTTTTGTTCTCATTGAAATGAGTGTTTCTTGCTTTACAAGGTAATCTAAGCAGGTTTTCCTTCTGATGGAAAGTTTATATCTATTGACCACAAGGGGGTTTATTGAATTTTCCACCGTATTTGATCTTGGTGAAGGACCACCCTATCAATGCATGTGTTTAAATGACCGTAAATATCTTTGTCATGGGTAGCTGCATATTCCAGGTTCATTTTGGGGTTAGCATGGAAGAATTTTGTGATTTCATTGTACAGTCATAACATGCTAGTTTTTTTTAAAAGTCTCTAAAGAGGGTGGTGTTTCTAACCATTGGAGAGGATATTTTGAGTATAAATGTAACCAGTTGCTCAGACTAAACAATTGAGGCTTCAGCCATGGGCAGGCAGAAGCTGAATTTCTGAGAACTATCCTGGATATTTCTACCCCTGGTGGGGTTATGGACAATTTGATACAGGGAGTTCTCATTCACCCAATCTAAGAAATGTGCATAGCCAACATTAGCATTATAAGTACTTCAGTCTATGGAGGGATAGTTTAAGTGACCGAGGATTGGAGACATATCTCTAATAGGGATGTTTCATAGGAATGTATGGCCATGTAGGGCAGTGGAAGGGTACCTATAACAAACTATAAGATGAAGGTTTCACCTATTGTAAGATGGAGTTCAGTAAGCTCACTTGGAAGGTCATTGGCTATCACTTTAGAAGAAATGAAATCCCTGAGAAAAATAGACACCACTGCCATGTCCAGTAGGCTTGAAGATGTGATAGGCACAGAACTCTGGTACAGCAGGGCATCCTAATTGTTTCTGAACCATGTCTCAATCACTGCACAAACATGGATGTGTTTCATTTGCAGAAGTACCTCCGGAAGGCAAAGTTTATTATTAAGACTCCTAGCATTGAGAAGGACCACCGTGATTCATACATGTTTACTAGGCTAAGAACCATTTTAAGCCTAGCCATGCATCCCAAATCTCTGACAAGTTCTGGTACCCTTGATAAGTGTAAGCTGGGGCTTGGGAGATGAAGCATTTACTAGCAGGGGCCTGGGAGAGGAGCCATTTACAGGTTGCCTATATCCATTAGTAACATAGGTGCCAAACCAGGATGAATTTCCTGTTCCCCATCCAGTTGTCCAAGCTGCACTTGCATTGGGTTAGGGAGGAACTTTCCTTCACATGGATGGGGGAACCTGTTCCAGAGACAGGGTAGTCTCTGGGATACATACCTCTCTCCAGCAGGTCCTATTTATATTACAGACAAGGTTTAAGTCTTTAGAATGGGTAATTCTGGTGCTGTTTGTTTTGTGGATATGCAGGATGTCCATCAGAGTGCGGTCTGACAATGCCATGTATACCACGCATAGATCTCCCCTGAAAAGCCTGTAGGAGAAAGAATACAGGGATATAGTGCCTTGAGGCGGTCTGCATAGGACATTTTACTTATGCCCTGTATTCTTTTAGTGAAGAACTTCTGTGGATGTTCCAATTGTTGGATATGCCTGCTTCGGTACATACCAAAGGGAGCACTGTACTCAATGATAGGTCTGATGAATGTCGAATACAGTGGGCCAATGACTTTCTTGGACTTAGATGCCATACCTTTGTTTATAGGTTGTGCAACACAGAATGCTTTCCTCACTACTATAGACATGATGGTCAAAGGCTAGATTACTGACTATGTGTGTCCCTAAGTCCCTGACTACTGAGTCAACTCTAAGGGGTTTATTGTCAATATGATAGTTACCAGGGGTGGATGACTTCCCAAAGGATACTATTATGCATTTCTTGGCATTTAGTTTTAGTCCATGGCTCTGACACCAGTTGTTTGTCTGTGCCATCCCTTCCTGAAAAACATTTGTGTCAGTGTGGGATTCAGTGGCACCTCCTCATTTGCATTCATCTGCAAATTTTGTCAGCCAGAGGCCATTGACATTGGCCTTGACTTCAGAGAGGTAAATTCCAAAAAGGAGCAGTCCAAGGACTGAGCCGACTCCACTTGTGACTGGCCTCTTTGTACAGGTGGACTTCCCAATTATAACTTCCTGGGTCCTGTCTGTGAGCCAGTTGGCTATCCACCGGGTGACATATGTGTTTGTACCTAACCTCTTGAGTTTGTCAACAATGCCCAAGTGGGGTAATGTGTTAAATGCCTTGGCCAGGTCAAGGTAGGTAGTATGAACCATTTCCATTGCTTTGGTGATCTTCTCAAAGAAGTCCATCAGTTTGAGTAGGCATGACCTGCTCTCGACAAAACCAAACTGGGTTGGGTCCATTGTCTGGAGGCTTACTATGTCACTACTGATCATTTCCATGATAATTCTTTACATGGCTTTACTTATAAGACTAATGAGACTTATGAGTCTGTAGTTGGCCCGCCTTTGTGCAGTGGGATGACGCTTGCTTTTCTCCATTCATGAGGTACGAAGCCTGTTTGGAGGTTACAGTGAAATAGCAATTCCAGACGGCCTGATATGTCATGTTTCATGCTATTTAGAAGGCATCCCAGGATATTGCCTGGGCCCACAGATGTAGTGTTCTCTTCCTTAGAGCATTAAGGACCTGTTCCCTAGTGATAGCAGGGGGAGTTATATTTGATGGTATTGCCTGAGGGAAGGTTGAGGGGGAGAGAGAGTTGGAACTGAATTTATCAGCCAGTAGGTTTGCTATATATTCTGGCTCAGTATAAGTGGCTCCCTTTACAATGACATCTGCACACAGTTGTGTATTGCCATTGAGATTGCATACATAGCTAAAGAATGCATTGTAATTTTCCTTGACCTAGGAGGCCAAATTTAGCTCAAATTTGGCTTTGGTAGACTTTGTCCTCTGAGTTGTTTGTGTTATCCTGCTGGGTGCTGCACCTTCTAATTTTTGCCCTGATTTTCTTCCTTCTGTTACACAGCCTATTGATTTTGTGTTTTCACCAGGGTAGCTTGTTTTTTGAGTTAGTTCTGTACTTCTTCCCAGTGGGTACAGCTGCCTCTATGCAGCTATAAACATGCTTGTACAGGGTTTCTGTGAACAGTTCTGCTGTTGTCCAGTTTAAGATTTGATTTGATAGTTAGGTTGGTATGTTCATTAGATAATTTCTCCTTTGGGTATCAAAAGCTTTGGACAGTAAGCAGAAGCCCCTGGATGAGAGTTGGAAGACTATTTTTGGCAAAGCAAGTAGGATTGTCTGCAATTTCATCTCAGATATACTGGACTCCCCTGGAATTACACTGTTATCCAATTATTGAAGCCAATTATCTTTTGTTTGAGTTTAGACATTTTCAGTCATGGGAGGATATCATTCAAGACCAGAGTCTTATCCATGGTGAACTCATGCATATCAAGTTTGAGCAAGACCTTCTGCATGTCTTTCATGGGATCTTGTGCCAGGGCATTCATTCATTCCTACATGGGCTTATCATGTGATAGTTATACTTTCTAGAAGAGAGGGATTTAAAAGCTCTTGAAATATCAATTTACCACAAGCAAAACTCACTACCCACTTGCTGTCAATTTGCATGGTCAAAACAGCTTCAAATTTTAGCGAGAGTAGCCAGCACTGTCCAATACTCAGTAGTGATGTAAAAGCTTCTTTAATGTATTCAAACAGTTCAGATAAAGTTCAGTGAGAAACACTGTAACATTAACAGGTTTTAGTGCTTATCTTTCTTTAGCATGATCTACATAGTCGTGACATATAAATATTTCTAATTTTTGTTTGAAGGAAAATAACGTGTGTTAAAGGCCTGAAATTTTACACCATCTTTTTTTTTGTTTTTGTTTTTTCCTTCAGAATTTCAAATGTCAGATTTAAAAGTCTTTTTTTGAACTATAAACATTTTCTTTAACACTAGTACACCTTGCTCTGCTGAAAATGTATTCCGATACAAACCATCTATTTTCTCCCACCCAACAGTACAATATCAGGATTTGAACAGGCAGTAATGAGGGATTTGCATGGTATTGGTGTTCAAATTACATACGGGCAGTTTAAATTTGAAAGAGAAGGTTTAATGTCTTTGCAACAGAACATAAAACACAATTATAGTGTCAGGTGAAAAAGATGGAAGAATGGAATCTACAAGATTATAAAGCTTTAGTCTATGCCCATTTCACTGAGTCAGTTCAGTGAGGATCGTTTGTAGTCACATGGTGTTAGACTTTACGAATTGACGTATTTTGAATTTGGCTTTGGAAGACTGTATTATTATTACTAAGACACTATGCAACAAATTAATGATGGACAGTCCAAGGCCGACATTCGTATGTATTCTTTCTAAAATGCACAGAAACCCCTCATGGAGATCCATAGTAGGCAGTTGTCACTTAACTGAACCTCTGTCTGACTTCCTGGCTATGAAACTTGCACCTTGGTTAGGATTAGTTAGAGCACTCTTAAGATATCACTCATTTCTTACAAATGATTCAAGAAGTACAGTTAGAGCTCAACTGGTACCGTTTCACCTTAGATGTCAATTTGCTTCTTACCAATATTCCATACTGCGGTGGTTTACAAGCACAGGAGTATGGTTAGAAAAGGGCTAGCATATATTCACCTTCACATTTTTGGGAGCTATAGATGTGGAAATTCCTTGAGAACTGCTGGCTTATTTGGGCTTCTAATTCAGATGATCTTAATGATTTTGATGTTTATCTGAATGAAAGTAAATTTGACTTGAACTTTACTGTGGAATTTGATAGCGATATAATTCCATTTCAAAATGTCTTAATAAAAAGATATCATGACCATACTTTTGTCACCACCTTATTTAGAAAATCTTATTTTTTTATTACCAGCAGAAACTGCATCCACCCCCCCTACCCCACACACACACATCTTTAAAAGTTTTCAAATCATAATATATTATGGTTAGGCATATTTGTTCTGATGAGAACGACCTTTACAAATTTGCTCATGAATTGGCTATTTGACTAGAAGTCAAAGGGCACTTCAAAACTGATATCAGTAATGCTCTAGAGAATGCTGATGACTTGATTTAGACAGAGTCATTGGAGTACAAAAAAGTGAGGACTGATACATTTGCCCTTTTACCTTCTGCCATTCCTACTAATTTGAAGGAACTGAGGAACATTATAAAAAATATCACTGGAGCATTTTATTGTCTAACCATGAGTTGGCAGAGCTACTACACATAAAAAAGTCCGTTTTTCCATAAGAGAGGAAGATTCCCAAGATTTTTTTGGGGGGGAAGGGGACAGCACAAGCTGGGTAATATTGAAAAGAAATACAAACTATACTTTCAGAATAGATCCAGTAGGCTGTCATTCTTGTGGTGACGATCTTTTGCAAACTGATAAAGCAAAAACCTTTATGATACTGCAGTTAAGGAGCTGAATGTCAGACACTTAATTATTCTAGTACCCATGTTTTGGTTACATGATTTTGCTCTGGCTTTTACACGGGAAGTACATCAAGGAAGCTCAAACATTGCACTTCTGAACATCTGACATAAAATGTAAAAGAGAAACAAATGCTTTATGCAACCATAAGACTAAACACCAGGAACCACCTTTACTTTTCAAGGCATAGACAGGGTCATACAGAAATAGGACTAATACTGCACCTATTCAATATTTACTAAGTCAGAAAGAAAAAAATGTGGTGTATTAACCAAAAACCAAAATATTTATTTTATTCAAGCTTGAATGACTATTTGTAAAAAGTGACTGAGCCTGCCTTACAGCTGTAATGGCTAACCCCATTCACTTAAAATATACATTGCAAATAGTAAGCATTATCTCATTTATGGTGGTTTATATGCAAATAGAAAAAGTTATATATTCTGAGACCTTCTACACATTTGTAATGTAGTTTCGTTTTTATTTTTTTTAATGGCAATTTACTTAAATATGCTATTGTCATGATAAATTTATTAAGATTGTGATGAAGTGGTTACAACCTATTTATACCAAGATGTTAGATATCTGTAGATTATGCAAATAAAGGTCAAGGACAGAAGTCAAGTCATGTAACTGTGTATGTCCTGACTGAAATCACTGTTGCAGTATTCCTGACAAAGTAGGTTGTCACCACTGACATCCAGCCAGGGTTCCAAAGCGTTACCTTCCGTGGGTCATACATCTGACATATGACCTCAGCTCATATGTGTTGAAATATAAAGATGTATGTATGAGCGTGGATCCCCCAGACAGTTTTGCTGCCAGCCTGAAAACAGGTTGTGCATCCATCTGACTGTGCATTGTTTGGTTGTTGGTACCTTTTGCTTCATTTGTTTCATCCAAGTAAATGTCCTGTTGGGGATTCCTTATTTTTTTTCTGATGTTTTATTGTTTGAAAGTTGTAGATGAGAGTTAGGAGGGGTGAGTATGTTAGGCAGATCCTGTACAATTACTTATACCAAATGTCTTTTGTCTAGTCCCAAAACACAATCACAAATCCTTCTGTCAATCATTCATTTCAAAACCCCTTAGGTCTAGGCTATCTACTCTTAACACTTTCTTTGAGACCCCATGCCTTAAACTTCTGGTCCAGTCCAAGATAGCTGACTCTGCGTACCCAGGCATCACTTTTCCAAAGAAAAAGCTTAAGAGGCCTCAGAAGGATCAGCAGTTCAATATTTCTGATTTTGACATACCAGCTAAGGTTATAGAACCCAAGGTGCATCTGACTTCTACTCAGCTGACCACTACCGAGACCCTGTCGGAGGCCAGTATGGCTCTTGTAGACTGCCGATATGTCTGAGGAACTACTACTAATTATTTCAGAAGCACCACACAGTGTCCTGCAAATTTTAGTTAGGGAAGAGATCCCATGCTCTCTAATAGAGGTCAGACAGGATTCTGAACCTCCATGCCTCATCCAAGCGGATGGCAAATCTAGAAAGAATAAAGAGAAGGCGAAACATGTGGCCTCTCCCTAAGAAGCTAGGGAGAAAGTGTAGATAAACATTTTGTAAGGCTTGTTTAAAGTGATTGTCCTTAAAACCTTCCTCCTTTGGGTCTTCTCTACCATGGGCTACTCCCATAAAACTCACCTTAGTTTTCTAAGCAGGACTATTACTCAGACCATTCTCTGGACTATTCCTGTCAGATGCATTCACCAGGGCAAGTCTCCTCTGATGAAGGGGACTCCTTCTCACTTGATTCACCTATTGAAGCTTCCTTTGGTGAGGCTATAGAACATGTTGGAACACTTGGTTTGGCAATGTACTCAGATTAATGATGTCCAGATAAGGTATTTCCCTCTTGGAAATGGGTACCCCTGCTTCTTATCTAGTCCCTCCTGTCCTTGAGGCTTACCCAGATGCTTTTTGCCCTCTAAGCTGCTGTCCAGTGCTAAGACCCTACCTACAGACAAAGATAGTAGGGCTATGGATAGATGGGGAAGAAAGATTTATACCTCTGCTACCTTTGCTTTTAGGGCAATTAATTACCATATTCAAATGGCCAAGTATTTCATCTCTATTCTGGCTTCCTTGAACAAAGTAATCTTGGATCCTCCCACTGCAGACTCTAAGAAGCAGATGCAGAACTTACTTTTGCAGACCACTTAGATTGCCAGATACAGCTTTAAGTACCGTTATGATGCTGTAGATGCTTCTAGGGCAGCTGCCACTGGATCTGTTATCCACACATATGCATGGCTTCACAATCAACCTATACCTGAGGATTTCAAATCAAAAATTCTAGATTTAGCTTTGGACAAAGACTTACTGTTTGGAACAGACTGGCCAGATGACAGCCAAACTCTCTAAGACTAAAGTAAAACCATGAAAGACTGCAGGCAGATGCTACTCTCATCAGTTCCTAGATACCATAGGAGCTACCTAGCCAAATGTACTTCCTTTAGAGTAGTTCAGAAATAAAGAAAAAAACATAGGAATCAAAACTCTGAAAAAACACAAAGAGAAATTCCATTTGGGAGGCCATCCTTTGGTGATAAATGTCTGTGACTGCTTCTGCAGCACCCATACTCCTATCCCTAGCCCCACTTTCCCTCCTTCCTATAGACTGTCACTCTCTCTGGCCAAGTGGAAAAATATTATCACAGACAAATGGGTCCTCTCCATCATCAGAGATGACTATGCCATGTCTTGAGAAAGCATTCCCCCCTCTGGCAGAGATGCCTTCACCTCCTCAAAATCAAAATTTCCTTTTGACCCCCCATTATTTAAGATGTTTTGAATCAGGGTGTGATGCCCCTGCACTGGCCCAGTAATTAAGGAGCCTCAATCCTCACCACTGGCAACAGTGAGGGATGTACACAATGGGAGGATGACAAGTACATGCACAGTAAAGTACAATTTCCCTTAAGAGTACACAGAGATCGCAGTCAGTCTGGGAGCTGGTTTCTCCCTCTTTCTCCAGATACCCAATAATATTCCACACAGGCATGGCTATAGGGTTGAGATCTCAGCCGAGTGGCCAAGCCAAATCCTCCAGCACCCTCTCTGTCCAACCAGTGCTTCATGTCCCTGCCCAAGTAGCTGACACACAGAGTCTATATTAGATCAGCAAAATGGCATTACAGTGAATGCCATTTTGCCGACACACATAGACCAAAATCCCAAAATAGCAAAGGCTCAGGTCAGCGATTTTTTTTCCCAGAGAAAAAAATTGCATGGCCTGAACCATGACATTGCCCTTTACCCCACTGTAGTGCGATCTTGGAGTTGATATATTTAGTTGGGGGATGTGGGGGGGGGGTAAAGCTCCACACTCTGTTTGAAGTGTTGTGTATGTGTTTTTAATGCAAGTGATTTCTTTCCTGGGGAAAGAAATTGCTGTTTTGAATGTTCACGGTTTAGTGAGGTCACTGATTACGTGTCAATGAAGAGGCATTCAATGGAACGCCTCTTTGAGCATTTAATATAGACCCGACACACACACACTTTGAGATTTGATTTACATACATACAAACAAACACACACACACCTGGGAAAGGCTAGCACAGGTTTACTAGCTATGCCCCCTTCTGCCCATACTGTAAGGTAGTTATAACTGCCACCAACCCAGCTCTTTATCAGCTACTCTAAGGCCCTTAGAAAGGGTGACCAATCCTATTGTGTAATGTTGCTAATAATCCAAATGGTAGTTTTTGACATAGCAAGGCTATTGGAGTGGCCAGTACAGTGTCACCAAATACATATGCTAGTACTCTAAGAGCTTAAATATCTCTAAACAAACCAGCCACAATTAAAAGATTTAAATATATTTAATAATAAATAATAAAAGAACAAGACAATACTCTGTACACAGACGCAGTTACTTCAGAGTTCAGAATCACAGGAACTATTTAAAAACAACATTGCAGGACAGTCTCAAATAAATACAAAAAAACAACTAAACTAATCTTTACTATATTCCTATCTATATCTAAAAGAAATTACTTTTCCCTAGGTACTTACTATTAGCAAGGGAGTGCAGATGATGGTGATGATGGATGTTTCTGGGTCCAAGACAAGATACAAAATGCACAGTCTTTCTCTGAGAGAGTTCTTAAATTACTATCAAACATTACTGCTGGGTCAGCTTTGATGACATCACTCTTTGTCACCTGCTATCAGTTCTCAGGCTAATAGAAACGAACATAATTTTAACATCTCTGTGTGAGAAGTACATATCTCTCAGAAGTTTGCAGAACTTGGAAGTCGTATAACAATAAAATGCTTTTACATTTGAAACCTAGTAATTATTTCTGTTTCAAGACAATAGAAAAACCTCTATCTCTAGACATTGTGACTGTTTCACTGAAACTGAGAGAGAACTTATTTTCCTGAAGTTTTGTAAGTTAACTCTGTATGTTCCCGCTTCTACTATTAAAACATACATTTGCACAGGTATATAGTTTATATGAATTTCTGTTTTTTTTTCCAGTAGGGTACACTGTGGACACATCCTTGAAGCTCAGTACATAACATACAGTTCTGTATAAATCATATCAATATTCACAAATGACATAGAATTATTTACAAAATTCCAGATAGCTGGGCTGGCAGTGTCACACAGAGGACTGTTGAACAAGTCCCAAAAGACTTCATAGGAAACAGGTTTTATTCCAGGACTTTTCTAGTACCAAGAAAAGGTAGTAGAGACCCATTTTAGACCAGTATATCCTGAACATATAGCTGAGGCTCCCTCTTTTCAAAATGCTGTCTCATCAGATACTTCTTCCTTTCATTCTATCACAGGCTCTTAGCGTCGTCAGATCTGAAGAATGCCTACCTACACATCTCTATCCATCCTTCCTGCAGGAGATTTCTCAGGTTTTTCTCTGACTCCTGGAATTTTCAATTTACTACTCTGCCTTTTGGTCTTTCCACAGCTCCAAGAATGTTCACAAAGTGCCTAGCACTTTCAGTAGCCTTCTGTCGCACTTAAGGAATTCAAATTTTCCCCATCTTGGATGATGATCTGATCCAGGCTTCTTCTGCAGAAATCCTCCTTCACCATCTTTAATTCACCCATTGCCTTCTGATGGGTCTGGATTTCAGCATAAACTACACAAAATCTCACGTGATCTCTAAAAAGGACCTGGTGTTTCTGGGATGCAGCCTGTACACAAAGAAATGCATGCCTTCCTTCCCCAGGAAAAGGTTCTCCGTCTATCTAAATACTTCTAAGACCTTTCTTCCACATCCCATTGCTCTGCAAGGGAGATGCTAAGGATCTTGGAATTTATGTCAGCCTCTATTCCTACACTTTCTCTGGCTGACTTGGTGGAAGAGATGGGTCATTCTCAACCCAGGATTACCTTTCTCACCTTCTCTTCCTATTCAACAGGTCCACATGCATGCCTTGGATGAGGCATGGGGGGCCTGCACAGGATCTTACCGAGTGCAGGGGAAATGGCAGTCCATTTCCTGAAAAAAACACATCAGGCTAAAAGAAATGAGGGTTCTTCTGCAAGCCCTTCAGATTTTCACCCATATTCAGTAATCAGAGAAATAAAAAACATATTTGGCAACCAGGGCTTCTCCAAGTGTTCGCAGACAATACCACAGTCATGTGGTACATAAGCAAGCCGGGAGGCACCAGGTCTTACCAACTATGCTGGTTGGCACAGGAGGCATGGAGTTTAGCAACACAAATGAACATCACTCTCACAGACACACATCCCTTCTCAAGGCAATGTACTAGACGACTGCTTTTGTCACTCCATGAAGGACACTCATTAGTGGACTCTGAGCAGGGAGATCTTCTGCAACACCACACTAAGCAGCTATCCTCTACTGTTCTGCACCAGGGACCTTTGTCACACAGCCTGGAGGACTGATGCCTTCTTATTCCTGTAGACAGGGAAGTTCCTCTATGCCTAAGATCCTTTTTAAAACACAAAGGGAGACAACCAAACTCCTCATACTAGCTCCATTTTGACCAAGGCAATATTGGTTCCCACTACTTTTTCACATAGCAAAGGGAAATTACAGGAGAATCTGTCTACAGCCAGACCTTATAACTCAGAAAAAGGTATTGCTGCTTCACTCAAAAGGCATTGCTGCTCCACTCAAATCTTCCATCTCTCAGCCTGACTCTATGTATGATAGGCTTTTAATCCATCAAGGGCATCTCTTCTCTGAAGAGGCTGGACGAGTCATTCAAGAGGCTAGGAGGCTAACTACTACTAAATATTACACTGCAGTTTTTTTCTGATGCTGCAAATAGTCAGGATTCACTCTTAGCACAGGTGACTATGGTTCTACAATACCTTTGTGAACAACTTTGATCAGGCTTGGGCTACTCTTCATTGAAAGCTCATTTGTCTTCCATTAATGCTTGCCTCCCTCTTAGCCCCCTGACTTATGTCTAAACTGGAGGTCAAGCTTTTCCTCAGAGGAGTTCTGCACCTTATCCCCCAAAGAAACCTGTCTCTCTCCTCTCTCCCCTTGGAATCTTAATTTTGTATGAGAAAAGCTTACTGTTGCCTGCCTTTGAGCCAGCTTCTTCTACTTCTTTGAAATTCTGTACTTGGAAAACCATCCTCCTCTTGGCTCTCACCTCTGCCCAGAGAATTTCTGAGATATAAGCTCTCATGGTCATTCCTCCCTTATTTTTCACAAAGAGGGTGATTCTCAGGGCTAACCCATTCTTCATGCCTAAGGTAGTGAGCTAGCTGTCAATCAGGCTATTCATCTCTCCACCATGTTTTCCAATCCCCAAAACAGGGGGGAAAGGATCTTATATTCTCTAGACATTCACAGGCAATTCTTATTTTACCTGGACAAAACTAAATCCTTCAGAAAGACTGACCAGCTTTTTTGTATCTTTTATGCCCTCTAAGCAGGGTCAGCCAGTCTACAAACTATTGCATTATGGATTTCTAAGGCCATCTCTTTCTGCTACTCACACTAGCGTAAGACCCAGCTGTAAAGCACATTCCACTAGGGAAGATGCTCCTTCAGGTGCTTTCCACAAAGGACTAGACTGCAAGTCTATATTAGAGGCAGCTGTTTGGTCTTCTGGACATACCTTTACCAAACACTACAAAATTGATGCCTTCTGCAGGTCCAGGGCAACCTTTATGAGGTCTGGACAGCTCTTCTACTCAACAGCCCAACCACGCTTACTTCCTCCAGCTCAGGAAATTGCCCATTTGCCACAAAGACCTGCAACAGTGATTTCAGTCAGGACACAGCACAGTCATGTAAGAACTTAACATAATAGTAGCTGTCCTACAGCATTGTTGCAGTAGTCCCATCCCACCCTCCATCCCCTCTTCTCTATCTCACATCCGTTTTAGTTGTCTCTGTCTAGCCTTTACTCTCTTACATGGTCATGGGGAGAGTTTTCTTAAAAAGTGCAGCTACACCCCTCCTAGCTGACCAGACTCACCTCTCAGTAGTTCTCAGGCTGCTGGCTTGGAGATGGTCTGAAGATCCATGCTCGTATGTCCATCTTTATACCCCAATGCATATGAGCTAAGGTCATACGTCAGACATATGACCTAGGGAAGGTAAAGCTTTGGTACCCCACATGGACATCAGAGGTGACAACCTGTTTGTCAGGAATACTGCAGCAGTGATCAGTAGGACATCTACTGTTATGGTAAGTTCTTGCACAACTGTACTTCTTCACTGAATTTTAGCATTTTGAAGCATTGGAATACAATAAAGAGAGTTTTATTTCACAACTGAATATTAGATGGTGCTGTTTGCTCTTGAAATATCAGCAATCCTGGCTCCTAAGAGACAGCTAATTGTAGCTCTCTCCTTGTTCAGGCTGGTGAGTAAGGAATCAGTGTGTCTAACAACAGAGTCACCAGTACTAGGATCTTTCCATAAATTGATTTATTTTTGTTAGGGTCAGGGGTGTGTTGTTGTTATGAAGGTGAGTGTATATTCAATGTATTTTGGGTGTTTCACTGATGCCTGCTCTTACAAGTTCTGGGATATTTAGGTTGTAATGTCTATAACTGATCATTTTGTTTCACTGTTTTAGTAATAACTCATGGGATCCCTTGCTGTGAAAGCCCTTCACCAGCCCAAATACCAGAGATTTCATCTCCTATTCCAGGCTTGATTAATACCTTCCCCGCCAATGTCAGGATGTCTGGATATAAAGGGACAGCCAGCACTATTTCCATGCTTTTTTGCCATTGAAGCCTGATGCAGCTTTTGTCTTGTATGTCAGTCAGTACAAAGCCAGAGATAGTGCATCAACAGCGAAGTATCAATTGGGGAACTTTTTTCTTGAAGTTATTCGTATTTTTTTATTTTATGTCTAAAAAGACTAATGTTTAAAGTGTGGAAAGCAAATCTCTCACCGCGACTTCCACACTTGTCTTTTTTTGTTTGCCCAAGAGCATGACCTGCCCAATTGTCCCCAGTATGCTTATTTTAATACTGGGATTATTAAGTGTAGGGCAGAGTCACTTCAGAAACTCTTGGAGAATGAAAGAGTGCATTGGTCACCCTCATGTGCTGTGGTGTTCGCTGGTCATGCTGATTTGGATCTCCCTCAAAAGAAGTAGGAGAAACATCCTAAGACAGGGTAACTGATTAATGTTTTGAAGTCAGCCTGCTTAGGCTTATACTAGTTGATGGGGGAAAGATGCCTATGCAGTCCCTACTGACAGTGCATGTGACAGACACCTCTGGCAAGACCCTTGTGGACTGTGCTATGTTGCTGGCCCCCCCAATTTCCACTAGAGCCCCAAAATAGAAGAGCAAAGATTTCAGCAGACCAAGCACAGGTCACAGCCTTAGCCAACAACAACTGATGTCACACTTAAGATCACATCCAAGCCAAACACAAGGTTTAATGGAAGCTTGTTCCAACCTAGGCCTTCTCAGTCCACACCCACTCAGAGCTACCCACAGGACCTTGTCAGGTTAGCCAAGCATTTTGTGGATATTATGCAATTCATACAGCTGGACCCTTAAAGGACCCCTGCACAGGGATCTTCTGCTAAAAGAAATAGATATTTCACCTCAGGAGCCCTCAGATTTTTATGACTCAGATGAGGATGAGCTGGCATATATAGACCAACATTCTTCAGGGTTATATACCAGCTCCAAGTCAGAAGAAACCCTTGGCTCATCCTCAACACCTGCAGACTTTTCAAGAAACCCTTCATACGATGAAGTTATCTTTCAACTGGGTGGTTCATGATTATCCTCACTCTAAGTAAAAATGTAAGATAATTTCTTAGATTTCCCAAGCAAAAAATCTCTGGCAATTCCTCCAGTCCTAGTGGTAGTGGATGATGATGTTCAGGACACATCCTTGCAGCCTGAAGCCCATCCTCACTGCCACAGGCAGCTTGATCATTTTTACAGTGTCCTGAACTCTCATATACATCTATTTAAAAAACAGTAGCCGACCCAAGGGAGACAAAGGTAATGCCTCTAACATCTGCTTCCCAAGGACAAAGGGTAGAAGCTGGGTCAGATTTGCGAGGACAGTTTACAAGTCATCTGCCTTGGCCATGAAGCTTTAAATTGTCAGTTCATATGATAAAATTCCATGAATCCATTGGACCAAATGAAACTGAAACTGGAGTAGATTTAGAGGTGTTGGAGCTTTACAACTCCTGTTTTCAGGTAGCAAAACATACACTACATTGTGGCTTTGATGTTCTCTATACCCCCAGAAGCCCTACCCTAATCCCCCCCTTCAAAATTTGGAGGCAGATGTTTTCTATTCTAAAACAGCACTATTGCATCGCCCCAGACAAATGGGTCCTTCAAATCATAAGGGCTAGATACAAGTTGCAGTTCACTTCTCCTCCAAAATTCACAGGCATTCCCACAATTCCAAACAAACAGCTAAGAAAGGCACAGGCTCAATTTGCACTCCTACAGCCTCAAGCCTTTGCAAAACCAGTCCCTCCAAAAGAAGTAAAAACAGACTTTCACTCAAGACTCTTTCTAGTCCCAGTAAAGGAAGGGGCCTGGAGGCCGAAAGTTAGTTAAATTCCTGATAGTACCGAAGTTGAAAATGCTTACCCTGCAAAAGCTTCTTCCAATGATTTCCCCTTAGACTCTCATGGTTAATTTGAATTTAAAAGATGCATACCTCAATATTCCCATAGCAAAGGAGGTATCTTCATTTCAGTGCAGGTGAGAATCTTTGGGTTATCTAGTCCAAGTCTTCACCAAATCTGTGGTTCCAGTAGTTGTGTTTTGTAGAACCAAGGGCATGCAAGTTTATCCTTATCTAGGTGACTTGTCATTCAGACAAGCACTGTGGAGGAGTTAAAAGCATTTCTCCAACTGCCATGGCCTGCCTGTCAAACTTAAGGATTCTCCCTAAATCTAAAGAAGTTCAACCTTACACCCACAAACAGACTGGTATTTTTGGAGGAATGTATTGGACTCCAATGAACAGTTTTCTTATACCCAGTATTTTATAACATTGCTTCAGGGGGAGGCAGCCTCTTCCAGGGAACTCCAGAGAGCTTGGATTTCATTGTCTTGGGCATGTTGATACCCTCAGCAAAACATCATGAGGAAAATACAATGGTACTTGGAGTGTGTGCCAGCACAAACACTCTTTAGGCTTTAGGTTTAAGCTACTTCCCCACATAAAAAGTGAGATACTATGGTGAATAAGTGCTTGTTATCAGAACTAGGGATACCCTTCTGCTGGTAGTCAGACTGCCAAGTGATAACCACAGATGCTTCAGATCTGGCTTGGAGTTCCCACACAAAAAATCTGCAGGTACACAGCACCTAGGACAATTCTGCACCATCTGAAGAAAATGATGCCACTTCAGAGGGGAGTTACAGCATTTAAACCAGGTGCTCTGTTGGTAAGGGCAGATAACACCACAGTTATGTAGTACATAAAGAAGGGGGAACTCACGAATCCTCCTCTGCCTTATGGCCATGCAACTTTGGGAAATGGTCCCTGTTTCCTTTGAAGCAAATATCTTTCAAGGGGAAACAGCTTAGCAGATCTGTACAGGTCTATGTCAAATCTCCACAAATGAATGTTACAAAAGCCTGTCTTCCAGGAAATCACAGACAAGTGGGGTGTACTATAAGCAGACCTTTTTGTTTTAAAAGAAATAGACAGATAAAGTATTGTTCAAAGGCCACAGACCACAGGGCCTGGAGGACTGATCAGCTCTATTTTTGTATGCCTTTTCTCCCATACCTCTGCTCTCGAGGGTGGCAGTAAAAATTAGGGGGGAAGAAGGGGCCAGAGGTGATCCTGATAGCACCTTTCTGGCTTAGGTAGCATTGGTTCTCTTGTTGCACAAGATGAGCATTTTAAAAATCTGGTTGTTGCCACAAGAAGTGGATCTGTCACAGAATAGAGAAACGACCATTTACCTCAGCTTGAACATATTGAAGCTGGCAGCCTCCCTTTGTGCTCTGAAAAGCATGTGTTGTGTAATAAGGATGTCTTGTATAACTGAAAAGCGGCCAGAAGACCTAGCACCAGAAAATCAAGCATCTGAAAATGTAAGAGATTAACTGCTTGGTAATAGTTCATGGGGCAACAACCCTTGCTAGCTAATGTCCCCCTGATTCTATCTTATCTTGTGGAACTTTTTTCTGAGGGACAATCTCACTCTTCCATTAAGATCAATGCTGACATTTGTCTTCCTGCTTGCCTGCCTCTACAGCCACTTTTATTCTTGCAATCAATAGTAAAGCAATTTCTTAAGGATATCATTCACCTGAGGTCTACAAGAAGGGCCATGCCCTTTCCTGGGATCTCAATTTTGTTCTGAAAACCTGCCTCCATTTCAGCTTTCAGCCTCATCAGATCTCAAATTTGTCTCTTGGGAAACTACTGCCTTTGCACTAAGCATCATTTCAGCCAGCAGGATCTCAGAAATTCAAGCACTCGTGTAAAGAGCTTTTTCTCAGATTGATCTAAGACAAAGAATCTCACTGAGAACCAATCCCTCTTTTATGGTTAAAGTTTTCAGAACTTTTCTTAAAACTAGCTATAAACCTCTCTGCTTCCTTTCTAAATCCTAAAAAAAAAAAAAAAACAAAAGGAAAAGAATATTCCACTCTCTTGATGTGCACAGACAACTTAGGTTATATTTGCATAAGACAAGCTTTCAGAAAATCAGGCCAGCTGATTGTGGCTTTTGCAATAGCAAACAGGTTACACCAGTCAGGAAACAGACTATTTCAAAATGAATTTCTAATCGCATTACATTTTGATACAAGTACCTTGGCAAAAGAGTACCTGACCATATCAGGACTTATTCTACCAGAGCCACTGCTAGTACTACGATTGTATTATTCAGGGGAGTGTGCCCACTCAGGCTATCCAGACTTTCAGCAGGCACTACAATTTGCCCACTGCCTGTAGGCCGTGATCAGGGTTTGCCTTCGCAGTTTTTCATGAGTTCCTGTTTCTTCTTTAAATTTCACCTTACAGCCACCCTCTTAGCTCTGGGTGTTTTCAGAAGACTTGCAGCAGTTGTTTAGCTACCTATCATTGATGTACATGATTGGGTGCCTTCACTGCAGTAATCATTTCCTTCCACATTTCTCTCTTATTTTGCTCCTAGTCAGGGTGAACACCTGTTCCATTCTCTCTCTTAGGTCGTCTCCTCATTTTTCTTTCTTTACAGATTCACTTTCTCTTGCCAACTGAATATAGAATAAGTGGGTTGCACTTTTTAATTTAACTGTTTTTTCCCTTAAGGTTTAAAATGAAATATTTTGTAGCCAGTCAGGGGAGCAAAGTGAGTTGCTAGCACTTTGGAACTTAATACCTCATTATTCCCAATTTCAACATCATTAATGGGGTCTATATCATGTTGTCAAACTCATAAAAGTTTGAACGTCATATAGTTAACACCATATGATTGAACTTTTAAAAGTTTGAACGTTTCAACGAAGATCTCCATACAGTCCGAAATGGGAAGATTTCCCTTTTCTGCACTGTAGTGCAATCTTGGATTTGGTGTATTTAAAGAGCGGGGGGTGTGGGGGGTGCAGGAGTGCTTGCCTCCCTACTCCCCCTACTTAAACCATTCAGGTAGGTTTTTTCTTTTTTATTACATTTTCGATCTTTTGAAAGTTCGATCATATGGTGTCAACCATATGACGTTCGAACTTTTAAAAGTTCGATTATGTAATATAGATGCCATTAATGAGATAAATAGATTTAGTCCTCACCATAACTGGCTGCTTCTGAACTACAACTTCCACAGGAAAACAGTTTGGAAGCTTGTAACAAGAGCAGGCATCCCTCAGAATTAATTTTAGCTACTTCCATTAAATTTTCCCTGAGGTGTCACATCCATTTAATTTATCTGTTAAGAGATCTGGGGATGTGGAATATGATCCATGTTTCCATTTTTTTCCTTCTCCACCAAATAGATTATTATTAAGGCATTGTTTTTGCTCCTACAAGAGTGGATAATATTGCAATGATTTTGAAATAGCTGGTGATGTGCATTTTCCTTTGCTACCAATGGGCACTCTGCATAGATTGTTCAGTCTTTATGCTGATGCTTTACTGCAGAAAAAATATTTTTCCAGACTACTGGGCAATCAGTTTAATGTCTGGATAGTTCAGGAAAAAAATGGATAGGTGGTAATGGTAGAGCTGCTAGATCTCCTTTTTTATCCAGTTACAAATATCATAGAGCTGCTGTTATGACGATTAGAGGGATTATTCTTTCTTAAGCTCTTCTCTGCTATTTGTGCACTGGTAAAGCATTTCCATTCCCACTTAATGCATCTAAAAGTAGATAAATGAGCAAAAATGAAAGAAAAGATGAGTGATCTTACTTTGGTGACTCACTGCAGTTTCAAATATGTTGTTGCATCACTGCTGTCCCCTCTTGGATATATCTTCAAATTGTAAACCCTATGGTTGCAGTATATTATATCTTATATCATAACCCCTTCACAAAGCAAGAAATTCAAAGCATTCTTTAAATAAAGACCTATGGCAATTCTGTGTCCCTTATCAAAAATCCTGGAGAAATATATTCACACACAGTTCCTAGAGCATCTCACTGCCATCACCCTCCTCTTGCATACCCAAAACAACTTTTGCCCAAGTCATAGCACTACAACTGCCCTTCTACAGTTCAACGATGCAATTAATCATTAAAGAAATGCAGGTGACTTAGTCTCATCCATCTTCCTGGACTTATCCAAAGCATTTGACACTGTCTCTCATCCTAAACTGCTAAGTGAACTTTCCTCTGTTAAATTAGTCAATATAAAATGATGTGCATGATTTACAAATACCTATATTTTTGTAAACATTAGGAAAATTGTTCAAACACCCTATTGCAAAAAAGTCTATGCTTTGATGACTATGACCATACCGCTGAACTTCTTAGCACAAGAAATCTGGACAAAGCCTGACAAAATGGGGAGAGACAGTCCCAAAAATATGGACATATTTTAAATATTGCTCTTATAAACTCAAAGTTACTAGAATAACAGGATTTGTATTAGCATACATTTTCTGAAATATATGAAATATTAAACTCAAATATATGTCATTATTTAGTGACTTCAATCCTGATATCATCCCAGTGATTTGCCAGAAAAAAAAAAGAAAACACAAATTTGATAAGGAGCAGACCAAAAATATTTGGCAAAAATCTGGACGGTTGAAAGGTTTGACTATGACTCTAGCAATATTGTATAGATTGCTATCTGTAGCTCATGTATAGCTTTTTATATTGGTAAGTTGAACAGAAAGCTGAGGGAATGCATTTGTCTGATAGAGGGGTTAGACATTATTTTAGCTTTCCTGTGTTGCAAGGAGTATGTGATGATATGAGGAAAGGAAGATTTAGAAACCATGACTGAATACAGATGGATAACTATGCTGAGAGCCAAAATATTTCCAGAGTTAAATGGCTTTGTTACTGTTATGATGTGAGGTAGTGCCAGCTGTGCTAGGGGGAGTAGGGCAGTGCATGTGTAAAATACGCCAGCATAACTAGCTGGAGTTTTGTAAAGAATTATGTCATTTGAATATAAAACTGATTTGTACAGATGCTTGTGTTAAAAATGTATCAACAGTGGGTCCTGCTGGACAAAAAAGAAAGGGGTCTATATTAGAACATCGAAGTTTCAAAATTTCGAATGTTCTAATATCGACCCCTATTCAGCGAAAGCTTAAAACATTGAACATACAAAACAGCAAATTTTTTCCTAGGGAAAAAATTTGCTGTTCCAAAACACACACACACAACACAAGCACACCATACAAACAGCAATCCACACACACACACCTAAAATCTTACACCTAACCCTACACTAAACTGTACATACACCACTAACTATCCACTTAACCCAAACCCTAACCCTAAGGTCCGTCACTATCGCACACTCACCTCACCCACGCCCTAACTCTAACTCACCTAACCCACCCTAACCCTCACATCCACACAATCGCACACATACCTAACCCGCGCCTTAACCATAACTCACCTAACCAGCCCTAGCCTTCACATCCACACAATCGCACACATACCTAACCCACACCATAACCCTAACTAACCTAACCTGTGCTCAATCGCACATGTACCTGAACCTGACCTATAACTTTTCATGACAGCTCTGAAAATACTGAAGCAACAGAAAAGGACAACCAAATTCTTTCCCTAGGAAAAAATTTGGTTTTCTGTAGCCTCTATATTTTCAGCATTCGCTGAATACGGGTCAATATTAGAGCATTCGAAGTTTTGAAACTTCAATGTTCTAATATAGACCCAAAAGAAAGGTACATGTATGTCAGACTGTATTGTTGTAACTGATTAAATGTATATCTTTTAATAGAGGATACTAGAAGGGAAGGGGTTAAGCTCAGCCCAGCTAACCTTAAGAAAAATAGGCTGAAATTAAATGACTTGGTTTAGGCCATAAAGATTTTATCTCACAGGTCTAAATACAGCCAGAGACACACTGTCTGTGAAACACCTTTCTGCAGGAATGGTGGAAGTGTTGGAATTGTTTTATAGCTTCCAGATGCTGTATTAAACCTTAGCAAAGTTCTATGCTAGTAAAGGGGTAGAGTGGGAACCACAGAGTCAGGTGACCAGATGTGATGTCATTTTGTAGCCAGCACTGAAAATGTATTTGAATACTAGTGGGAGATGATAGATGCACTATGTCTTGGATCTGACAATGAGACACACTCATCCACCTTCATCTTGCCTTGCTTTTGTAAGTAACCAGGGAACAGTAATTCTTCAGTTAGAAAATGTAGTGAGGTTTGCTGAAAGTTGTTTTTCTGCATCAGTCTGAGTCTTTACATCTGTGTTGTTTTTTATATTTATTGTAAATTGAAACTCTGATGTTTATTGTAAATGGATATTCAGTATTTTCATGTTTTCTATTTTATTATTTATTATTAAATATATCTGTACCTTACATTGTGGCTGGTCTTTTAGAAAAACATTTTACTTTTGAGAGCACTTGCATTTATTTTGTGACATTATGGCTCCATGTTCCTGAAAGTCTTGCTGCATGGTTACCACTACCATTTGTATAAGTATTAATTTTACTAAGAGCAATTAGGTACCTGGTAGGAGCCTTTGAGTAGCTGGCTTTGGGTGTTCTGGTGGCATGCGTCTACCTTATCGCCTGGGTAGAGGTGGCAAAGGAGGTAAGCTGTGCCAGCCTTTCCCAGGGGTGTGTGTGTGAAAATCAAATCTGAAAGAGAGTGTGTGTGTGTGTGTCAGCTGCTTTGAACAGGGATACTGAGAGCAATGATTTCACAGAGAGGGTGGTTGAGGACTTGGCTTGGAACACCCAGCTAAGGAATCTACTCTTTAGCTGTTACAATGGGGAGTCTTATTTGAGGCCCAGAGAGAAACCCCAGCCCCAGGACTGGAGTGCGCCTTTCCTGTGTGGTCTTAAGGGAAATTGTACTTGGTGCAGAGAGCTGCATCTGAAAATAATGTGTCTATTTTTTCTCAGTGAGCATTCCCCCACTGGTGTCAGTGGTGAGGATTGAGGCTCCTTAATCACTGGCTAAGAGGAGGGATGTCACATGTTGGTGAGCAGCGGTGTGAATATTAATTGAACTTCTGTAAGCAGTTGTCACTAAAAGTGTGTGTACTCACAACAGCCACAAGGTAAAGATACAAAGTTTCATTTTTCACAACAGTTTTATTTATTTTTGCTGGTTTAGTTTAGTCAGGGAAACCAGGCAAAGATGTCAGCAGAGGATTATGGCAAGCTGACAGTGAACCAGTTGGCTAAGGTGTGCAAAACCAAAGGACTGGTACATGCCAACCTGACTAAAGAGCAAATTATTTCAGTCTTAGTCGCAGCTGCAGCACAGGCCAGCAACCAGGACAACCAGTCTGGTGATGGGGATGTGCAGCCCTCAGAAACAGGACAGTTCACCTTTTTCTCAGAGGATTTAAAAACCCCACTGGAATTAAAGAGACTTGAACTGGATGCAAAACATATGGAATTAGAATAGGCATAGAGTGTGGCATTTGGAGGTCAAAGAAAATGAGAGACTGTGGTGTTCAGAGGCTGAAGAAAATGAGAAGCAGTGTCAACATGACAGGAACATTCTTACTCTTTGAGAACATGGAGTTAATGGGGAACTGAATACCTGAACCCCAGAAGCAACAAAGGTCAGTAAATTTCTTCCACAGTATACAGAAGGTGATAATTTTGATAGTTTTGTTCATATATTTCAAAGAGTATGTAGACAATATAATGCTGACCAAGGGTTCTGGGTACTGTTCTTGACCCCCTTACTCCATGGTAAAGCTGTAATTGCAGTTTCTAAATTGTCTGATACTGATTGTTTAACTCATTTACTCCAATTAAGCTCAGGACGTTTACAGTGCAACTTCCAGTGGGCGAAGCCTAAGCCTTTTGACAGAATCAAATTATATCCTCACATTTCAAACAAATGTTCATATCTCTGGAGGGGTTATAAAAGAAGTATAAATGGCAAATCCTTCATAGGAGTTAACTGCAGATGCACCTGGAGGCATCACTCGGATGTAATGAGTTAAATTATGACAAGATTAAACAGTGTTTATTGGAATGTTGTAAGTTAACATTGAAGCTTACAGAAAAAAAGTTTTGTGAGCATAGAAGTAAGGCAAATGAAATTGTATATGACTGTATTGCTGAGCTAAGCACTTATCATAGGTGGGTGAGTGGGTGTCAGGTCACCACTTTTGAAAGGCTGGCAGACCTTTTTGTGGGGATACAAGCCCTTAGGACTTTGCCTGAGGACATGAAAATCTGGTTGGCAGACCAGGAGTGTAACTCTTCAGATGAGCTAGGCAGAAAAGGGGGTATCTACTTAGCAAGCAGGGCACCACTGCACAAGAAGGGGATACCTAGTGCTGCACATGGATATAAGGGAACCCATGATGGGCAGCCTGAGCTACTCCAGCAAAGTCCATCGGTAACTGGGGAAGCCACTAGTTCAAGTATATGGCCAGGGTCAAGGTTTAGATGTTTTAAATGTAACCAGAGGGGCCATGTAGCATACAAGTGTCCACTGAAGCAAGGTGGGGTACAAAAGTTGGGGAAGCCAGCAAGTGGGAATAACAGTATTCCAGTGGTAAGTTGTCTGGAGACAACAGGGTACCAGACTATCACCGGAGTTTGTATCCTACCTTATTGGATGGAAAACAGGCCACTTCTGAGAGAGACAGCCTCCAACATAACCATTGTAAAGCCTGCACTTACTTGAGAAGTCCACTCCCATCAGAGCTTTAGGAGGGACTCCATTCCAAATACCCTTGGCCAGGGTTCACCTTGACTGGGAGGGTGGAAAAGGAAGCAAGCAAGTAGACGTGTTTGAGGATATCCCTGCAAATGTCTTGATAGGGAATGATTTTGATAATGCTGTACCTTGTGTGCAAGCAGTTACATGCAGTTAGGCTTGGAGACAGGCATGTGGATCTGGTAGCCTGGGAGAGACCCAGATGGACCCCACACCTGAAGCTGTGATGGAGATGTGGCTATTTCAGGGAGAGAGCTACCTATAGCAGTGAACCTGAAGGTGAGCCATAGCTGCTGATAGGTACTGATGTTTCCTTGGACAGGATGCCTGCAAAGTCAAAGGTGAGTGGTAGTACCCCAGGTGGACAGTGAGGTACCCCTGTCAGAAGATACCAGACTTCCTTTATAAAGGGGAGCTGGGAAGGGTCACAAATGTAGAGTTGAGTCAGGCTCAGCTCTTGGACCCTACATTATGAAGTCTGAGGGAGGTAGCTTAGGAGTCACCTGATTCTCAAGGAAAAGGGGAGTCTATAGACTGGAACAAAGGGTTACTGTATAGAGAGTGGACCCCTGAGGGAGGGCTAGAGGGTGAGGTAATACAGCAATTGGTAGTGTCCAGAGCCTACCATCTGGAACTTCTAATAGCCCATGACACTGCTTTTGCAGGTCACATGGGCATAATGTGTACCAGGAGACATATTATGCAGAACTATTATTGGCTTGGGATTACAAGGGAAGTAGAAGGGTACTGCAGAACCTGTGAGCAGTATCAAAAAATAGGCAAGATACAAGGTCAAAGGTCCTTTGATGCCTTTGCCTGTGATTGAGGAACCATTTCAGAGAGTAGCCATGGGTATTTTGGGGCCTTTGAGTACCCCAAGTTCCACAGGGAAGGACATATATCCTAGTGGTAGTAGATTATGCTACTAGATACCCTGAAGTGGTGGCTCAGTCCTCTATTGAGGCAGAGAAGGTGGCAAATTATTTGTTAGATCTTTTCAGCAGGTTGGGTTTCCAGAGAGAAATACTGACTGACAGAGGTGCCAATTTCATGTCAGACCTGCTGGGTTGTCTGTGGGAGCACTGTGGAGTGAAGTACCTAAGACTACCCCCTACCACCCCCAGACTAATGGTCTTGTGGAGAGGTTAAACTCTACACTGGAGAGCATGGTAAGGGCATTTGTAGACCAGTTTGAGGGAGTGGGGCAAGTATTTGTCTCATCTGCTATTTGCTTAAAGAGAGGTACCTCAGAAATCCACAGGTTTTTCACCCTTTGAGCTGTTGTATGGGCATAGGGTGAGAGGGCCCTTGGATTTGATTCATGATGAGTGGGAGGGTGAGTGTAAATCCCACAAGGAGTCTGTTGTGGCATATGTCCTAAACCTTAGGACAAGGCTTAGAGAGCTTATGGGCTTGGTCCAGGAGAACCTGACAAGAGCCCAGCAGCAGAAAGAGGTCTGGTATGATAGGAATGCTCGAGCCCAAGAGTATGTTGTGGGACAGCAGGTTATGGTGCTTATCTCTGTCAGATACAGTAAGCTGCAGGCAGCTTGTGAAGGACCATACAAAGTGGTAAGGAAGGTCAGTGATGTTAACTACATGGTAAACCTGCTAGGCGGGAGGCAAGGGTAAAATCTATACCATGTTGACATGATAAAGCCTTACCATGATAGGAAATCTGAGTGGTATTAGTCATTTGGGGATGTGTTCACTGGGAAACCTGGATGCACCCACCTGGTGCAGCACCATAGTGGCATTAGCAATGCCAGTGTAGATGGGCTATCAAAACAGGGTAGGGTTTAATATGTTCCTCCCACACAGGCTTATTTCTCTCAAGCAATGTTTCTCAAGGGTCACTTGAAAAAATTAACTTGAGTCTTCAAAGGGAGGAGTGCCAGCTGTGCTAGGGGGAGTAGGGCTGTGCATGTGTAACATATGCCAGCATGGCTAGTCGAAGTTTTGTAAAGAATTATATGTTGTTTGAATATCAAACTTATTTGTCCAGATGCTTGTGTTAAAAATGTATTTGTAAAGTTACTTGTGTTAAAAATGTATCAACAGTGGTTGTTGGACAGAAAAGAAATATACATGTATGTCAGACTGTATTGTTGTAATTGTTGTAACTGATTAAATGTATATATTTTAACAGAGGATACTGGAAGGGAAGGGGTTAAGCTCAGCTCAGCTAACCTTAAGAAAAATAGCCTGAAATTAAATTACTTGGTTTAGGCCATAAAAATTTTATCTCACAGATCTGACTACAGCCAGAGACACAGTGTCTGTGAAAAGCCTTTCTGCAGGAAGGGTGGAAGTGTTGGAATTGTTTTGTAGGTTCCAGATGCTGTAATAAGCTTTAGCAAAGTTCTATGTTTGTACTGTGACGCGTCTGTGCCAGTTCCTGGCTCAGTTGATAGTGAGGGGTAGTGTGGGAACCACAGAGTCAGGTGACCAGATGTGATGTCATTCTGTAGCCAGCACTGACATTGTAGAGATGATAGATGTACTCTGACTTGGACATGACAACAAGACACACTTCTCCACCTTAATCATGCCTTGTTTTAGTAAGTAAAAAGGGAACAGTAATTATTCAGTTAGAAAATATAGTGCGATTAGCTGAAAGTTGTTTTTCTGTATCTGTCTGAGTCTTTCCAGCTGTGTTTTTTATATTTCCTATGAATTGAAACTCTGGGGTTTATTGTAAATAGATATTCAGTATTTTCATGTTTTCTATTATTATTTATTATTGGATATATATATATATATATATATATATATATATATATATATATATATATATCTTTAATTATGGCTGGCATTTTAGAAAATATTTAACTTTTGAGTTCACTTGCATTTATTTTGTGGCACTGTGGTTCCACAAGTAATTGGGTACCCTGGTAAGAGCCTTGGAGTAGCTGGCTTTGGGTGTTCTGGTGGTATTGTAAGCTGTGCTAGCCTTTCCCAGGTGTGTGTGTGTGTGAAAATCAAATCTGAAAGTGTGTGTGTGTGTGTCAGCTACTTTGAACAGGGACACTGAGAGCACTGATTTCACAGAAAGAGTGGTGGAGGACTTGGCTTGGAACACCCTGGTAAGACTCAGCTCTTTAGCTGCTTCAGTGGGGAGTCTTATTTGTGTCCTGGAGAGAAAGCCCAGCCCCAGGACTGGAGTGTGCATTCCCTGTGTGGTCTTAAGAGAAATTGTACTTGGTGCAGGGAGCTGCATCTGAAAATACTGTGTGTTTGTGTGTATTTTTTTTTTTATCATTGAACGTTCCTTAAAGGTGTCAGTGATGAGGTTTGAGGCTCCTTCATCACTGGCCTAAGGAGAGATGTCACAGTTACCATTAAACCTGTACTGAGGTTTAGGTAGTATAATAAATTAAAATATTTTATATCAGTTACCTGTAATTATAGTCATTCTATGTTGTGGAACTTTTAAGCAAGGGTAAGGCATCTTGGTCTGATGAAGTCATGGATTCATGTCAAGTCATCAAGAGTAATTTTGGTGAATGGAAAAAAAATGAAAACCATTCGCCAAAACCAATTTGAAGAACTCGATTTCATTTTTGCAGGGGGGTCAAACCCCATGCACCCCCATGTGGGGGGGATATCCCCCACCTCTAGGCTTGTGCAACCTCTCAGTTGGTATATATTAACAGTAGGGAAAAAAGCAAACTTCACTGTGGGTGAAAGTAATTTCAGTGAATAACACTCACTTATTTTTCTTTTATTAAAACTTTGTTCGATGACACAACTTGCTTCCAGAAGTTATTCTTCCACTGTATTCAACCATCATCAGACCAGTCATCAAGTACAATGACCCCTTCAGTATGTACCTCACCAGGCACATACAACAACTGAAGCATCCACAGATGTTCTTCATAAAAATGATATGCGTTGTAAACAACATGTCCTATGCAGATTGCCTCAAAGCCCTATCTCTCTACTTGGTCTCCTACAGACTGTTAAGGAGCAATCTATGCCTGGCATATAAGGCATTCTTGAATCATGCTGTGATGGACCTTTTGGAATATCTGCAAAACAAATAGTATCAGAATTACCTGATACAGGGACTCAAACTTCGCTTGCGACATAAATTAGACTTTTTGGGCAGGCAGGTATATGTCTCAGAAACGACCTCTTCTCTGCAATAGGCTTCCATCCCCGTAAAGCATATTTCTTCAATAACCCACATCAAGCATAACTTAGACCAATGGATGAGGAATTGGAAATTCACCTCTAGTATGGCACCTATGTACCTAATGGACAAAGACAGTCTGTAAATGCTTGACCACCATAGCACTAGCCTACATATACACCTTAAAATGATCTTAAAGTTCCTAAACTTGTCAGATGCATTTGGGATGCATGGCTTGACTTAAGAAGGAGCCTGTGGTCATTAGCCCAGTATACACCTATGAAGCTATGTGATCTGTGATGTTTTGGGTCAGTTATTAGATCCTGAAGAAATATTTTGGTTGCAAGCTTGCTGCTTTCTTATATTTGTTTTACTTTTTTTAAATAAGGTTTTCTCTGTGGTTCCAGAGCCAGTTCCTTTTTTTTTTTTTTTTTGTTTTCTTTGACCCTATACTTGTAAGGATAATGTTAGCCATAGAGTGCAAAGCAGAGAAAGCACTGTACCCAACTTTAAAGCCATGCTGTTGGCTGAGAAGATGACTAAGCTGTTAATAAATGGAAAGCTCTGAGCATAAACAATTTTCAAGGATTTTTGGTCTTGGAGAAGGGTGCATGGAAAGTATTCCGAAATTAGAGGTGGTATGGGGCAGAAAAGGTATAAGCTGAGGGTAGATGAGGGCATATTTCATTCATTAGTAATCTGTCTCATGAGTAAAGAGTTTTTCTTTTTGAGGCATGAATATGCCCTATTTTTAGAAAGGACAAATTTAGGGCTAATGGATTGTTATTCAGTTTGCTAAAGGAATGAGTTTGGATGAGACTGCTTAGAAGAATTTTAATGCAAATTGGAATTCTGGAAATCCTAGGAAGTAATGCAGTGGGCTGAAGGCTAGTATACTTGATTTGCGGAAGTTTGCTGAGGCAAGAAAAAGTGAGTCCGAAAGGAGATGGCTTCATATGGACTTGAAGAGTGGAATGAGGTGATATCCGAGGAACTTAGGTTTGTCATATCTAACTACAATTCTGCAGCACCTTTGTAGGTTGCAGAAGTATGATTGGGCTTTAAAAACTTAGTGGTGGTCCAGCATTTTCAGGCCTTATTTCTAAAAAAGAGCATAGACTTAAGGTGGAGCAAGCATGACTTCTCTAGATCTGGCTCCTCTTCAAAGTCTCCTTCTCCTTTAGTAGCCACTGCATCTTACCTCCTATAGTCAATGCTCTAAAGCTCTGTGCATCTGTCACAGAGGAGGTTCTGTACTGAGCCAGAGAGATGTACCTAATGCCTGCTCTTGGGTTTGAGTTATCAGCATGGTCTATAATCCTACATGCACAAGTGCCATTGAGTTCAATTTACAAGTGAGGAGCAGGACCTCTGATTCAGATGCATAACGCTGGGCCTGATTTCAGACCTGTGGGATAAATTATCTGCATTTCTTTAAGCAGTTGATTGGTCACTGGCACATGTTGAATGTCCCATCCAAGTATTTCTGGCCTTCTATTTTTCCCATGTCACTTTTGGACTCTTGGAGCTTATTCATTGCATAGTGAGAGATACTAGAGGGTGTGGGAAAGTACTGTGATATGCAGATAGGTCAAGTTTTGGTGGGGTGTGTTGGAGAGTCTGACAGCTCATTCTAATAGTGCATATGGTTTGTTTGTTCTCCACATCACAGCTGTAACTATCTTAGTTTTGGCTGTATGCGCTGCCTAAAGTTTTGTGCCCAGTTTCCTCAGGGTTGCATAACTATAGAAAAGCTAGTATTTTTTCTGTTTGTTCAGTATTCTCTTACAGGTCCTGAATAGTTTGTGAGAGAGAGACCAACACAGATTGATAGGGATAAGAACTCTTCCTCTTCTGAGGACCTTTAAATTATCAAGGCTTTGAAATGATTAACTCAACTTTTGGAGTGTCTCTTTTCCATGCCCATCCTCTATAGAAGCATCTCTGCTTGTTTGAAAAATGCAATGACTAAGTTTTGGGTAATTCCTTCCATTAAGTCTCTCATTTAGGATGCTGTATTTAAATCTGTAAATCCTGATTAATGTTTCTTGGCTGCCAAGAAGACAGAAACACGTTTGCCAACCTCTGAATTTTACGTGTCTTTGAGAAAGGCATCTTAATTCATCATGCAATGGAAAATTTTACTGCAGTTGTTTTAATAAAGTGAGCTCAGTTAAGCAATACTAATAAGTCCTGTTTAGTATGCGATCATCCTAGTTTTATATATTTTTTAATCAAAACTGTATTTCAGGTAGTTAACTTCAATGTTTTTCTGTAATCTTTATAATAAACATGTATGCCTTTTGTGTTCACTTGGCATCCATACAATAAAAGGAAGAAGCATCTAATTTAAATGGTCTGTACCTTAAACTTTCTTTTTACAGCAGTGCCACGTTACTGTCTGATAGCTTTTTTCTTACTCCAAGTGCTTCCTCCTTCATTGCGTGGTGAGGGATACTAGAGAGTGTGGCCAGCCCACTTAGGATTTCCTTTAAAGAAGTGTTTCTTTTGAATAACTGTGATGTTTTTAAGTTTTTATTTTCTGTCATACTCTTAGTTTGCAAAAAACTTACATTTCTTTGAGGTATGTGTTAGCTGAGTTTGAGGCATGTGTTGGAAAAATTAGAAATATTTCTGTACTGTGGGCCATTGTCTTTAATGTCTTCAAACATCAGACGTGTTAACTAGTCTGGACATCATATGCCATAAAGAGATATTCAGCATAAAGTCTGTTCCACAGAACACTCATGAGGTGGGAGGGTTTGTCATAATGGTTAAGGTTTTTACCTGAAAGATACAATAATGGTTAAGGTTTTTACCTGAAATATACAAAGTACAGAGTTTGATTCTAACCCCTGGTTATTGGCTAGGCTTATAATAGCCTGCAGACTGATAGCCTAGTGTTTACTTATGAATCTGTGAAAGGGACTAGCCACAGATAGTGTAGTCCATTTACACCAAGAGTAGTCAGATGTTCCTAAGGGATGAAGAATTACTTTCCATGTTGTGCTCATTTGCAGGATGTCCATCAGTAAATGATACTATACACCATCTTCAGTTCGTTTTTGGGAGCTTTCGCCTACATGGCTCAGTCTGTTATCTCCTCATCTGATATGACAGAACAGTGAATACCTCTCTGGTGTTTTCTCTTTACGGTTGTAGTGACTTAATACTGATTGTTTTGTGCATTTTTGGTGCCTAATGATGTTCCTAGAAAAGTTCTAATAAATGTTGATGTATGGATTAAATTACCTCTACATACTGATATCTAAAGTTTGTATCTGCATAGAATAGTGATTTTGAGGCATGTGAGCATTGTGTAACTTTTAACAGGAACATTTTATTAAGATGAGAACGGCACTCAGGTTTTTACTGAGTACCGAGTTCCTGACCTTTACTTAGGCAACATCCTTCTGTACTGAGGTGGAAGTACCCCCTCAAGAAAAGTATACCATAAAAAAAATCCTAGTAAGTTACTGTCTGAGGGTACAAAAAGCCTTAGCAATTGACTAGTTGGCCAGAGATTCCACTGCCAGGTCTTCCTTCCACATGATCTCAGGCTGTGGTTAACTTATCGTGGATAAAAAGTTCCACTGTTTACTTGTCTTCTACTTCTCCAGTGCAAACCCCATTATTTAAATGGAGGTACATAACTATGGATGTGATTTCAAAAAAGACATTAGAAGGGTCTAATTTGTATTGTGTTGATGCTGGAGTCTGGAGCATGACTCCAAATGTATTTTTATTGAAAAAATCATGTTCAGGCCGGATGCTGGTTTCCAGGTGTTGAGCATGTTTTTTTTCAAATACATTGTGAAACTCCCATTGCTTCTATTCCTGCAGCTGAGACCGAGTTCCTGACTATCAGTCCAGAAGTCATTCAAATGCAAATCAAGTATTACTTTTTTTTTGGGGGGGGGCACTGGATAACAGCTGAATGGACATCAGCTACATAAATGCATGGGTGTATCTGATACTACATAGACTGGGGGTATAATAAGAAAAATTGTCATCCACCGACATGAACTTCTCTGAATCTGAGTGGGAAAAGGAGGATCTGACCTATGCAGACCATATTAATTCTACTCTCAGTTATGCTACTGATAGTGAGAATTCTTTCTCCACAGACTACTCACTGGTGAATGACACTCTTAAATTCCTCTGTTGAGATTAGGAAGATGCATGTTGCCATAATGAGAGTTGGTAATTCATTTACTCCTATAGCTCATTTGTGTATACTTCAGTTTACCACCCATAGCTCTTGATGGCATTGTAACTTTTTCTGGGAGGAGGACTAACTTCCTTAACTAAATGGCTTCCTAATTAATAATAGGCAACATAAGAAAGGACAAGATGTAAAGAACAAAATCTCATTACGAATGTTTTCATTTATTTTATTTAGTCTGTTTACTAGGGTAGAACACATCACAGTAGCCCATTTGTAGGCACAGCCTGGGTGAAGGTATTCACAAAAATAAATAAAGTTAATCAATCCAATCAAACAAACAATAAAGTCACAAAGGTAGAGAATCCCACTGGCATTTGAAACTATATAAATATTAACAGAGTAGGTAAACAAAGGTGACTTAATTTTAGTAGTAAATATGGGAGGGAAGTGTAAGAGTACTTTTAATCTGTTTAATTTGGTATATTCACTGTCTCTTCAAAACTGTTGTTAGCATGATTATTAGCTTGAAAAAGAAGCTGCAAGAATAATATGAAATATAAAGAGTTAATTTAGAAATGGTATAATATGCTGGAAATTAGAAAATAGTAAGTGTGCTGGCAAATATATATATATATATATATATATATATATATATAAAATAGTAAGTGTGCTGGCAAATATATATATAAAAAATAGTAAGTGTGCTGGCAAATATATATATATATATATATAGCTTAGACATTGGCATCCATGCATAAAGCAGTATGATATTGAGAAACAGTTTGTAAAAATAGCCGTGCAGATGGTGGTTGGCAAGACATCAACAAGATAAAGATATGTAAAATCAAGGATTGAAACATCAAGCAAGATAAAGCTGGAACACCGAGTTTCAGATAATGAAAGAACATTGAGTTTCCCAGGACCACCGAGCTTCAGAAGACCAAGGACAATCATAAATTAAAAGATACAAAGGAAGACTGTTATACATCAGACTTTGGAAAAAAAAACATCAGACTCTATAAATATGAGTGTGTATAAACACGCTTTGGGAATTTGTCATAGAGAGCTGACAGTATTCATGTTACATGCTTGTAAATCCAAAAGCAGAATGGAAATGGTAAACTTTGCTGACTGAAGCAGTTGATCTCAGTGTATTTATTGTACTTAGTATGATACAGTAGTAAAGTAGTTGGTCACAGTGAATAGCTAAGTACTGTGATATGCATGTATACAAATGCAAGTAACAACAAGGAACCAACAGAAGACATGCATATCATTTTACAGGAAGCACCAGAGGGTTGAAACAGAAGTGATGGAGGTGAGGAGGGAGTTAGATGATGTGTCCAGTGGAAAACACTTGCAATCAGATTTTTGATGGAGATGTCTTAAGTTGTGCTCTGAAAGTGAGAAAAAAGAAACTTTTTTAGGTGAAGGGGAGGTTTTGAAAGAGTTTAGGTGTAAGAATGGAGAAGGAATGGTAGGCACACTGCAGTTTGGTTTGGGGTGTCTTGAGTGAGAGTGTTAATTGGGAGAGGTTGCAGACGTTTTAGGGCATGTTTTTATTATGGAGTTAGGCTGCAAGAGGTGGGAAGACACCTGGTTGAAGTAGTTTGAAAAGAAGAGACCCTAGGAGTACCTCAACTGTGGAGGACATGGTTAGCTGTTTGGTTTTGGAGTGGGTGTTCATACGGAGGAGTTGGAGGGACTGGAAATTAATTGGCAGATTTTTTTCAATGGATTGTAGGAGTGGATGAGTTTTTTTTCCCCTAGGGGCTGTGGCTATGATGGGAACCTGTATTCAAGTTGATCAAGGAGGACTCCTTTGCGTATTCCAGCTCCAGCTGGTCTGGAAAGAAAGGCAGATATTTTCTAGGACCAGAATAAGAGAATTGATCTTTTTCCTTGTGTTTTCAATGTAGCTTTGGAAATTAAGTGACTGGTCTAGCCATAAACCTGAGTATTTAAAGGACACAGTTGTTTCTGTTGGGTAACCACTGAGATATCTGATAAGATTTTTAGGAGTTTTTTTCCAGCTTTTGTGAGGTTCCAAATATCATACTTTTATTTTGGAGGGGTTTAGGAGTAACTTATGGTTGTTTACCCAAGAATAAATGGAGTGGAGGTCAGAATGAAGCTGGGTTTGAATTGCTGAATGTGAGGGACTGGATCAAAGGATAATCATATTGTAGATCAGTGTGTATATTGTACCTAGTCAGCCACTGTAGTCAGAGAGCATGTGCATATAAATTACTGAGCATGTTGAGATCAGTGCCATTTTGTGCAGTCAGTGTTAGTGCAAGCTTGAATGGAGATGCACATATGTGTGGGTTAGAAGTAATGAGTCAGTCAGTAAGTATATGACGTTAGAAGTATATGTTGCGGTTTCAGCTCCTGATGTGTTTATGTTCAGCAAATGACTTGGAGCTCATCCCATGGCTCAGTGTCTCATGTGTATACAAGAGACATGCGACGTGGTGTCAGAATGGGATATGAAGTTGAAGCTACCTCACAAACCATGAGGCACACAGAAGTGGAGCAATAACCAGGAGTAAACTCACAGACAGGTCAGTGGTTATTTGAAGGTTTATAAATTCATTTAAATGATTTTCAGTCATCAGATATTTGGCATAGCATTCAAAGTGTTCAAAATAATTGCAGTTATTTGAAATGTCCAAAATAGCGGCATAATAATTAAGTGGTGAAATAATTTCTGCAGTGTTTAAAATGTTCAAAAAGGCTAAAACATCCATTTTCCTTTTGCAAAGTATGATATTTTTTACAGTAACTAAGATTTTTTGAAGTGTCCAAAGTGTCCAAAATATTTGCAGTGCTAAAATAAAGCATTTTTGGAGAGATTGTTGTGCACGTGAGCAAAATTGCAAGTACCAGGTCTATGCTTATGTTTAAAAGAAATTTGTTGTTATGTCAGAAAGATTTTGCAGACCAGAACTACTGGTGTTTGATGATAATATTGCAGAAAATTGGCAAGTGTTTGAGCAAGAATATAATATTTTCATACATACTGCATTTTCTGATAGACACATATACAAGAGCATTTATACTTCTCAATTTAGCTGGCTAAGAGGCCATTGAGTGAGAATGTTCATTTGTGTATGCACCTGCTGTGTATACAGGGGAGGGGGATAACCACCATATTGAGATGCAAGCTGAAATGCAGGAAGATCCTGAGTTCTTAAAAGACTGTCTTGTATGTGGTGTTAATGACGCAGTGAGAAAGATTTTTCTTTGAGATAGTGAATTAACATTAAGCAAATCCATAGAGATTTGTCAAATACATGAGATTACAAAAAAGCATATGAATATGCTTACAAATCAGAAAAGCATGTTTGCATTATCTGCTAGTATGAATGTTGATAGTGTACAGCAGAAAGTCAAGATGAAAAAACTATAAACAGAGAAGCAGTGTTTGAGAATGGGACTTATTTCATTTAATAAACAGGTTTACCATACAAGTATGAATAACAACATTAGTTTTACACAGAGTATTTTTAGTGAATATGATGATATTTTCAAAGATGAGCTTGGTAAACATGAAGTTAAACCATGAAGTAAGAACAGTTGTTAGTCCAGCATAGAAGATTCCAGTAGCAATGCAGAGTAAAGTAAAAGGAGAGCTAGACAAAATGGTGCATTCAGGTGTCCTAACTCCAGTAGAAGAACCGACTGAATGTTTATCCTCCATGGCAGTAGCTTGTAAGAAAAGCTCAAATGATGATCAAATATGTATTTATCCAAGAGACTTAAAGCATTTAAGCCCCCCTCATCATCCAATGTTACAGCAGAAGACGTACACACTGTCATGCCAAATTTCACTGTTTTTTCAATCTTTGATGCAAAAAGTTCCTTTTGTCAAATTTTGCTAGATTGCAAATCTTCATTGCTGACTACATTCAGTATACCATTTGGTAGATACAGATTTTTAAGAATGCCGTTTGGATTCAATTCTGCCAGTGAAGTCTTTCACTGAGCCATGGAACAATTTTTTTCTGGTTATTCAGTTATAGTAGATGACATTATTGTTGGAGGCAGTGGTGAAGACAAACATGATAGAAACCTCAGGAAAGTTCTAGACCTTGCACATGAAATAAATCTTAAACTGAATCCTCAGAAATGTAAATTCAAACTGAAAGAAGTAATTTATGTGGGACATTTGTTTACCAGTTCTGGCTTAGAACCAGATCCGTCTATGCAAGCAGCAATTCTTGAAATGCCAGTCCCAGAGAATGTTACATCTTTTCAACGTTTTCTAGGTGTGGTCAATTATTTAGGAAAGCTCATCCCAAACTTGAGTGAGCTTTCTGCCCCATTACATGAACTGACATACAAAAATTTAAACTGGTCTTGGTTGGAACAACACCAAAGAGCATTTGATATTCTGAAGAAGAAAATTGCCAGTCTATCCACATTGCGATATTATGATGTTCACAGACCTGTAACTCTTTCTTGTGATGCTTTAAAGTATGGCCTTGGTGCAGCATGTCTTCAAGAATGCATACCAGTAGCCTGTGTATTAAGAACTTTAACCCAAACAGAGATGCATTATGCACAAATAGAAAATACTTTTGGCAGTAGTGTTCGCATGTTCGAAGTTCAATGATTATGTTTATGGCAGACCTATTCAAATAGAGACTGATCAACCACTAGTGACAATTTTGAAAAAAACAATGCATACAGCTCCAGCACAATTGCAATGCATGATGTTAAAATTGCAGAAGTACAATTTCAATATTGTTTAGAAAAAAGGCAAATACTTGTACCTTCCTTATGCTTTGTCATGCACGCCTAGACAAATGACAGAGCAGCATGAAGATGATACAGCAGACTTTGAAGTCATGGAAGTCGGACAATTTTTGTCATCACAGCTTGATGAATTAAGAAATCACACAGCTTCAGACTCAGTTCTCCAGAAGCTGAAAAATGTTATCAGTCAAGGATGGCCAACATGACAACCTAGTTTACCACTTGACATTCAGCAGTATTTTCCTTACCGAGATGAACTCATGATGGAAGATGGAATCATCATGAAAGTTCCAAAAGTGGTAATTCTTAAAGCATTACAACAGGAATACATCAAAATCTTGCATCATGATCACCCAGGTACTGATCCAACCAAAAGAAGGGCAAGAGGCATTATATTTTGGCCTTCTATGTCTAAAGATATAGAGAAGGAAACTCTAGCAAGTTCAATTTGCAACAGCACCAAACCGCATCAGCAAAAAGAACCATTTAATCTACACCAAATTCCTGAATTACCATGGTCAACATTTGCCAAAGATATTTTTGAATACAATGGTCAACATTACTTAGTGTTAGTAGATACTTACTCAAATTGGTTTGAAATTGACCTACTTCTTAACTTGATATCCAGCACAGTCATTACAAAATTGAAGAGGCATTTTTCTATCCATGGTAGTCCGCACAAAGTCTGACAATGGTGCACAGTTTACAAGTTAGCGGTTCAAGAAATTTGCTGAGTCTTGGGACTTTGTTCATATTACCAGTAGTCTTGAGTATCCACAATCCAATGGGTTAGCTGAACGTGCAGTTCAAAGTGGAAAACAAGAGATGGTACCGATATTTTCCTTAACTTACTCAATCTCAGAAACATTCCTTGAGACAACATGCTTGGTTCGCCTGCTCAGAGATTAATGTCCAGACAGACTAGCAAAGTCTACCAATCAGTAAACAATTGTTAGTACTAAATGCAAAGAACAGCAGAGTAGTCGAGGCTCAACTTTTGAGAAAATGTCAGTCACAAAAGTTGTACTACAATAAGACCAGTAAATCCCTTAGACCATTACTACAAGGAGAGGTTGTGAGAATGCAAACATCTAAAGGGTACAACCAAATGGGAATCATGAAGAAGATTTGTGAGGAGCTGACATCTTACATCATACAATGGTAAGGAATAGATTTTAGACAGAATCAAAGACGTGTTACCTGTCTCCGAACCAGTGACCCATCAGATTGCCTGTGCAGTTCTAATTCCCAGAGTGACTCTACACCTGTTCAAATTCAAAAGGACAGTGTGCTTCCTTCAAATAATTTTGATGTAATCCCTGATGTTCTAGTTGTGAAAGAATCCCCAGAGACTGTCCTTGTTGCTAAACCCAGTCAAAGTTTCTGTGTTACCAGATTGGGTAGTATTTCCAGACCGAATCCAAAATACACATCGACTTGGACTTAAACTCAGTTTTGTTTGTTAAAATGTTGATACATTGTCTAAATCTCCAAAATTTCTTTGTTCAACATGCAAAAGAGGAGAACAAAATTAGAGGGAGGATGTAGATCAGTGTGTATAGTGTACCTAGTCAGCCACTGTAGTCAGTGAGCATGTGCATATAAGTTACTAAGCACATGCGAGATCAGTGCCATTTTGTATAGTCAGTCAGTGTGAGTGCATGATTGAATGGAGATGCACATGTGAGTGTGTTAGAAGCTACGAGTCAGTCAGCAAGCATATGAAGTTTGATGTATATGTTCCAGTTACAGCTCCTGATGTGTTTATGTACAATAAATGACTTGAACCCATCCCATGCCTCCGTGTCTCATTTGAATACATGACACATGCAACACATGTCATCTTAAAGACTAATAGGAAGGTTAGGGAACTTAGTGGGTAGATTTTTAGTGAAGACTGAAAACAACAGCAAGACAAGTAAAGATCCTTTGGGCAATCCTCTGGTAAGCTGTCTGAAGGTGAAAGTGATGACCCTAATTTGACTCTGAAATGCCTGTTTGTTAAGAAGTGTTTGAACCAAGTGATAGTGTGGGGGCTAACAATGATTTTTTGGGGAGAGCAAAGGAACATGAAGTGGTCAGTAAGATTAAAAGCTTTGGTACAATCAATGAAGAGAGCTCCCAAAAGGTCTCCTTTATCCACGTTGAGAAGAATCTAATCTGTGACTAAAGTGCTGTCATTGTACTCAGGCTAGCCCCGAATTCGTGCTGTGAAGAGGTGGTACTGTTGGATGTATGACAGTTGGCTGTAGATTAGTTTTTCAAGTATTTGCCCTAGTGTAGGAAGGATGGAGATAGGAAGTGGGATCCATTTACTGGATAAGACTGTTTGCCAAGGGTTTTGCATATGTCTGACATTGTGTTTTGATTTGAGCAGAGGTTATAAATATGGAGAAGAGGTGTGGTAAGGAAGTCTTTGAAGGGTGGTATAAACCAAGTGGGTAGGTTTCTGTAGCAGTGGGTGCATCCAGGAGTATGCTTTGTAGAAGGGCTTCAAATTCTTTGTGTATAATTTTCTTAAAATAGAAGAGGCGGTTAAAAGGAGGGACCCTGGGTGATTTGGCAGAGAAGTAGAAATTGCAGTACTAGGGATGCAGCTGAATTCCTTAAGAAAATCAGAGATTGGCTGCTGGTCTTGAGAGGTATAGATGTTGAAAGGGGAGGAGGTGGTATCAGTGATTTTTCGATCTGTGATATGGTTTATGTCTTGCAAGAAATGTTTGGGTTTGCCTAGCAGAGCAAGTTTGTTTTTGAAATAGTTGGTTTTGTGCAGCCATATAGCTTGTTTAGCTAGGTTATGCAGAGAGGTAAAAGCAGTATGATTTTCTGGTGAAGGGTTTTGTCTCCAAGAAGACCATGCACTCTTCCCAACAAAGCTTTCATTTCAGTGGTTAGCTAGGGGTTTTGTTGTATTTGAAAAGGTGTTAAGGCTGTTTTGGTGACTGCTTAACAATGTGGAAGGTTATTGGGGAATGATTACTGATGACAAAGAACAGATATATTTGAGATGATGGGAGGGTTTGGTAGTGATTAGCAGATCCAGGACAGGAGAGGAGTGGTTGTTGGTTTGGAGATTTGGATGGAAAGTGCATAAGGTTGATATTGGCTAGGAATTCAGCAATGGGGACCTAGGTAGTTTGGGCTTAAATCATCCAGAATAACAATGTTTTCATTGTTGCAGGCACTGAGGGCATAGCAAGAGTAAGGGATTTAAATTTGTTCAGAGAGGCTGAAGGATGAAGGTAGGCAACTGCCATTAGAAGATGATTGTTCTTCCTGGAGGGAAGTTTTACAAGGATACAGTTGGGTTCAGTATCTGAAGAGGCATTTGCTTGAGTACTGATAGGTTAAGGTGTTTTTTTTTTTATAAAGAATGAGTGTGTCTCCACCTTGTTTTTTGATATGTCTTGTGTGCTGGAGGTATTTCCAGGAGGGAAGTAAATGCTGAAAATTATGGTTGTTTTGTTTGAACCATGTTTCATTGACAGCTGTGATAGTGAGTGAGCAGGTTGTAGGAAAGGTATTTATCTGGTGAAGTTTATTGGAGATACTTTGGGTGTTGATGTGTGTGTGTGTGTGTGTGGGGGGTGGGGTGGGGGTGGTAGAGGTATCTGGAAGAGTTATGGGTTTTGTGTGGTGGGAGGGACCTGGAATGGATTCAGTGTTGGCTCTGATGAAAAGTATGAGCAGGACTGGGGTGAATTTATAAAGATGTCTAGGAAGCTTGAGGAGGGGTTGTTGGGGTTTGCTTGGTTTGGATGAGATAAGGTAAAAGGAGTATAAAGTTAAAGTTGTGTGTGGTGATAGGTAGAGAAGAGTGCGTAAAAAAGTGTGTAGATCTTGTGGTTTAACTAAGTGACTGTGGAGCTTGGTGGCATGCTAATGAAGGGTAGGTTGAGAAATGGGAAAAGAGGTAGGGTTACTGATAGTATAGTGTAGTAGGTTAAAGGAAGGAGGATTAAGATGGTGAGGTAGAGAGGTATTGTGTAGGGTAGAGGTAGAAAGGGAGTTCTGAAAGTACATGGCCAGATCTGTGATGATGGAACAGGACCAAAATGTGTATATGGGAAGAGGTTGAGAATGATGTGTTGTTTGTTAGTGGATTTATTTAAATGTGGACAGTAATGAAACTGGACAGAAGTTTAGGGTGGGAATATATCACATAAAAGGAGTTGAACTGGGATGTAGGTGTATTGTAGTTGTTTTTACCTTTAGTGGGTGGGAGGATGGTGGAACCAACAATATATAAAATGGAGAGAGTGGGGTGGCTGAGAAATTGGGATGGGAGAGGAGCAAAGTGGGACACACCTCTCCTTAAATGGACTCAATTTATGAAGGTGTGCATGATGGATGCAGGGTACATAGAGGTCAAAACAACCCAAACACAGAAGTGGTTTATTTTTATATTTACATTCATATCTTCATAAGTGAAAGAACTACATGTTATTGGGAGACATTATGTGAAATGTCATGGTGGATGAGTGGAAAATGCATTACTGCTGCCATCTATAGTATACTGTATGGGAGATACTATTAGTTTGCAAGTAATTAGAAAGATATGCAATGTTTCCATATGTCCATTATCTCGAAAACCATGTGTCTTAGAAACTGTTGCATGGCATCTGGTGAAACTTTAGATAATTATGAAGAAACTGCTACATATTTACTTTAATAAGTAGAAAAGTCCAAGTTAATGGCAATTTCAGAACAAATCATGGAAAACAATAGAATATTTAATTTATTAATTAAATAAATAAATGCCACTTAAACTGCATTGGTGTACTCTCTAGGTATCTGGGCTGACTACAGAAATCATCAGTGGAATGATGACGAAAATTCTAAAAGACAAGATAGATGTAACATATTCAGAGATCTTTAAATTCAGTGGCAACTTGAAGGAATATGTCAAGTCCAATAACAAAAGCATGGAGTATGCATTGAGAGAACAAAACAAATGAAACAAAAGCAAACAACAGAAAATGAAGTAGGACAGGAGGACATTAAGCAAAAATTAATTAATCTGGAAGACGGATCAAGGTGTGAAAATTTAAGGTTTTTGGTAATTCCAGTGAAATTGGAAGGAAAACAATATATCAGATTTATTAAAGGCTTAATCTCCAATTGTCTGGTATTGCACAAGAACTGATTATAGAGTTAATTGAGTACTCTCATGGTCTGTCAAAAAATGTCTAAGGACTCAGTGGATGTTCCCTGAGCCTTTCTTCCAAAAATATTCCAGTGTGCACTGTGCATTCTTGCAGCCATTCTATCAGAAAATATCCCAGGCCTTTCTTGATTAAAATGCAGTCCTTCTAACAGAAATAATTGTTGGCAAAAGTGTGGCAGAAAGGAAATCTACTCAAAATAGGGAAAATAGGTTGTATGTAGAAAATGACTATTCCAGTACTACAGATCAAAAAATAAAGAAATTCATAACCGTTATAAGGGCCTATAAGTATTTGGATTTACACTTCAAGATGTTATACGTTGTGGTATTTAAAATTTCATTTCCCAATGGTACAAAGACATTTATGGAGGCAGACTTTGCTTTGGAAGAACTGAAAACGTTGCCAACAAATCATACAGAAATTGCAGAAAGAGGCGTTGAACCACTGCAATCAATGCACAATGTCAAATGAGGATTAGTGTAACAATGGCTGCATAAAAGGATTGTGAGAACTGATAAGCATGAATACTATTTTTAATAATTAAAAATTGTGGTTGCCATATTTGATTGGGGGTGTTTTATTATTTTATTAAATGTGTTAATTGGTGTGTGTATTTAAGAATGTGTTTTAACTTGTTTAATGGCTATTTAAAAGCCAGTGGGCTGAAGCACTAGAGAGCTTTCTTTGTTTTAATAAATTTTTGGATTTACGGGTTTTGTTGTTATTTTCTCCAATTAAGGACAGTCTAGACAGCTTGTTAAGACAATGTAGTTGAAGTGCATAGAATGCTTGCTTTTAGACTCTTAAAAGGGCAATCTTAGCCAAGGTAAAGAATTATGAAAATATATGAAGTTAACAAATTCAGCTAAATAGTGTAGACTAAATGCCAAGAAATGCATAATAGTATCCTTTGGGAAGTCATCCATCCCTGGTAACTATCATATTGACAACACACCCCCTAGACTTGACCCAGTAGTCAGGGACTTAGGGATACACATAGATAGTAATCTAGCCTTTGATCATCATGTGTCTACAGTGGTGAGGAAATCATTCTATGTTGCACAACTTATAAACAAAGGTATGCCATCTAAGTCCAAGGAAGTCATTGTTCCACAGTATTTGGCATTCATCAGACCTATCATTGACAACAATGCCCCATTTGGTATGTACCTAACCAGGCTTATCCAAGAAATGGAATGTCCACAGAAGTTCCTCACTAAAAGAATACAGGGCATAAATAATATGTCCTATGCAGACGTCCCCAAGGCCCTATCCCTGTATTCTATCTCCTACAAGCTTTTGAGGGGAGATCTATGTCTGGCATAAAGGACATGGTCAGACCCCACTCTGATGGACCTCCTGCATATCCACAAAGCAAACAGCACCAGAATTACCGGTTCTAAAGACTTAAACCTTGCCTGTGATATAAATAGGACCTGCTGGAGAGGTAGGTATGTATCCCAGAGACTACCCCATCTATGGAACAGGCTCCCTATCCATGTGAAGCAGAATTCCTCATTAACCCAATTCAAGTGCAACTTGGACAATTGGATGGGAAACCGAAAATGCAACCCTGGTTTGGGACCTATGTCTCTAATGGGCACAGGTAACCTGTAAATGGTTCATCTCCCAGGCCCATGCTTACACTTATGAAGGGTATCAGAACTTGTGCAAGATTTGGGATGCATGGCTAGGCTTAAAAAGGCCCTTGTGGTCATCAGCCTAGTAAACATATATGAACCTCTGAACCTATGAAGGCTGCAAGATTACTTTATAGAAGAAGATAAAAAGAACTTTTTGAGAAACAGAAAATTATTTAGAATTTTCCTTTTTTCAAGGATTATGGTATAGTGAAGTTAGTGGTAATTTGAGAGATTTCAAATTACCTGTTGTAGAAGTGTGTTAGCGTACTATCAAAGCTTTAACAGCTCTCCAATTGAGTGACAAAAAGGTTTTCATATGCCACTACTTTTAAAAATGTCCCAAATCCATAATTTTAATTTTCCTCTTACTTGGGCTAGTTGAATTCACCATTTCCAAGTTCCTTATGCTACCTATCATTTTTAGCACCTTCTCAGTTTTGGGCTGCTCCCTTTTTCTCTGCATTATAGTTATGACCTTCTTGGCTGCTGAGGCTAAAAGTGATAGTATTGCTGTCATTTATTTGATTTCCTCCCTTTAGTCCATTTCAGCAGAAACAGTTCTTCCATAACATAAATACTGTCTCCACTAAAGAGTTTCTCAATTCTGCCAAGTCCATTTAGTCTTGTGTCAGTTCCACACTTCCCCAGAACATGTGTTCCCATGCTTCTATTTCCAGTGTTACAGCTCTAGTCACCTGTGGTAACATTTTGTTTAATCTATGTAAAGTATAGAAGTAGGGATGGAGGCAATTGCATACAAAAATTCTAGATTTTCTGGCCTTAATAGCATATTTAGGAGCAATAATAATGTGAGCCCAGTCCTCCTCATTTTTTGGGGGTAAGTTCTCTATTCCAAGAGACTCTTATTTTCTTATTAGTGTGTGTATATCAGCTAGTGTTCTGTATGCCCTACTTTAGATTTGTTTCCTTTATCGCGTTATGGGACCTAGCTTCCGTTGATGGCTCTGTCAACAGACTCTTACTATCCTGCAACAATACATTTTGTTTAATCTCCCTTACTTCTGACAGCAGGCCTATATTATCCATAAAATCCCAGTCACTGAGATTAAATTCTTTTTGACTTGTCCTCCAGTCTTTGAAACAACCTCCATTTTATATTTGTTTCCAGTATCTAGAGTTTTTCTTTTTACATTGCTATGGTGTCTCCCCTTTCTGCTATCTGTGTATTCCTCAGTTTATAACCTATTGGCAACAGCCAACTTTGCCATTGTTTAAGAGGTTTCAAGTTTAGATGTTTCTGTTTTGCTTTTCCTATATATCCTAAATCGCCACCTATCCTAAATTATATTTCCATCTATTTATAGGGTGTTAATGCCTGTTGATCTTGTGTATCCCCAATCAAGTTCCAAAAATCTGCTTCCATTTGACGTGATAACTTAGTCTGAATCAAATACATTGGCTGTGTCTGTGAAGCTCTAAAATAAAATTCCAAGTCTTATATACCTAAGTCCCCTGTTTCTATTGGCAGTGCTAACTTGTCCCAAAACACCCTCTCCTTCTCACCCTCCAAGAAGAAGCGTTTCATTTCCTTGTTTAACTTTTTCCATATTGACTGTTCAGGTTGCAATTGATATGCTTGCCCTAGGTATAATATCAATGGGACTACAAGCATTTTTATTGTCTGAATTTTTTGGTCCTCTTCCATTTACTAAAATTATGTATGATTTAAAATATAATTTCTTCCCACAGTAATTTCGTGGATTGGTGTACATCTTGCACCACCCACAGTTCTAAAACTTTTAATTGAGAATGCCTCGGAGAAAAGGTTTAAATCTGCACTATGTCACACTTGGGCACAGTTTGTCACTATAGTTTTTGTTTTTACATCATTCACCTCAACTCTACTAAAAAGATTTATTGCATCAAAGAGGCTTTCTTTGTCTTTTCCTGGATTGGTTGCATATAGTATAATCTCCCGTTCGATTCTCGGCTGGAACGCCTTTTGCATGGAGTCTGCATGTCCTCCCTGCGGTCGAGTGACATTAAAGACATGCAGGTACGTGCATGTGTGAATGGGTGTGCCTTCTTTGAAGGTTGGGTATCAGGCTGGCAACTCGGCACCGTAAAATCCACTGCCAATCATTAGCGGACCAGAGTTCCGCTGTGGCGACCCCTAATCGGAAAAAGCCGAAAGACTTTTAGGTTGCATATAGTATAATACTGTTGGTAAAGAGTATGATTTTTTTTATTGTGGGTTACACCATTTGTATTCCTTTAAATTTGATTGTCTAATTCTTTGTGCTTAGGGTTCTTAGTAAATTGCAAATAATAGAGGGGATAGCTGTCATCCCTGCCTGGTACCTCTTGCCAATTTTAGTGTCTGATATGCAACCTACCACTTTTTATCACAAAACTGGATCCCTTGTATATATATTGAAAATAACTTTAATCCAGTCCTATGGAAAACCAAAACCTTCCAAAGCATGCTTAAGAGACTCCCAACATACTCTGTCAAAGACATTCTCTGCATCCAGGCTCATTAATATAAGCCTTTCTTTATTCCTTAATGCATCTTGCTGTATCAGTAACATATATTTGGTATGTTGTCAAATGTTTGCCTCCCTGTGATAAATCCACATTGATCTAATCTAATTATGCCCATTAAGATTTTAACTACCATTCTAGTGATTATCGTCATAAATGTCTTGCAGTCATGATTTAAAATAGATATAGGCCTATATGCCCCTGGATCACTAGAATCCTTACCTTCTTTGACTATAACAATTGTTATTGTTTTTTCTCCAGGTACTGGAGACTTCCCCTCCCTTTAGCACTTTATTGAACAATTCCTGCCATATATTAATAAGTTTCTTCTGGGCATGTTTCGAATTCTCAGTGAGGATACTGTCAAAACCATTTCCCCCCAATTTTTGGTTTTGTAATATTTCTATAGTCTCATCCCTGGTAATCTGTCTGCTTCAGATATTATTGGGAGATGTAATTTTTTCAGGTAGGCCCTTGTCTCACATATATTTTTCTATACTTCTTCATCTGCTGTGTATACTTTGATAGTGCCTTTTAATAATCATTGTCATGCTTTTGGGTTCTTCTGCTGTAATACCTGTTATTGGGTCACACAGTCATGCAATAATGCTTTCTGCAGTCTTACTCTCTGAGTAAGGAGCATAGTCCAGGGGTATTTGCAAAACCATTAAGAAATGGTGCCTTTTTCCTGCATTCATTAAAGTTATTTATATACTGTACTAATGATTCCCTAGCTTTTTGCAGTTGCTTCTCTCTTGTCTGCTGTCTTGGATATCTACTCTCATCTTTATAACTGTTTGATTCTAAAACTTTCAAGTATTTATGATGCCTGTAAGATCTAATTTCTTCTGTCCCAAGCTTTACACTTCTCCCTAACACACACTCAGTTGTATTCCCGTTTTCTTCATCTAGCATGTTATCAAATTGCTCCAAATGTTCATGTAGTTGATTGTCTACTCAGCTGGAAAAGTCACGTTTCAGTAAATAAGTAGGGGATCTTCCAATGTTTTTCACAAAATATATATTTTTCTTTCTCTTCAGCTATGTACTAAAATATATGCATGGTCTGCGAAAGATATAGATTGGGTAGCTCTCCATTCTATGAGATAGAAAGGTTCTTTGGTGACAAAGCATCTGTCTAATCTTGCCCATGTCTTAAAGCTATGACTATAAAATGTATAGTCTCTCTCTCCTTCATTTGCTTGTAATGTATTTAATAGTCTGAAAACCTTCATTTATTTCTCAAGCATCTCCCTTCAGCTGAAATCCTAAAACTTGTTGACATACCTGTTACATCCTCCTTAGCCTCTATCAAATTCCAGTCTTCAGCTGCTGTTGTAATTCCCTGTTGAAATGCCATTACTTGTCCCATAGCCTGCTTAATCTCTTTAACTTTTGGTGAAAGTATGTTTACCAAAGTAATTTGCTTACCCTCCCAGATAACCTTAATGGTTACAAATCTTCCTCTAGTCTCACCTACTACTACTTCTACATTCGGATTCAGAACGTTTTTACGTGATATCAGGACCCTCCTTTTCTTCCTCCTTCAAAGGCTGAGTGAAAGCCTTTCATTCTAGCTGTATTTACCAGTGTCTCATGCATTTTTTTTGTTAGATTTATTTCTTGTAGCACTGAATTACTGTACCACATTTGCCTATGTATTGAAGAATGCTATCTATTTTACCATTGTTTGTCAGCCCACTGGCATATCATTAAATAACTCTCATTCTCTCAGTTCAATTTCTTTTGAGTTTCTAATACCATGATGGGAATGGACCACCATTCCTAAATCAGGATACGATTATAGTTCATGAAATTAGTATTGTATGAGTCTTTGATGGCCAAAAGTGCTCTTCTTAGCACCCACAATGTGGCCAGAATTGCCTCCTCTTATAATTCATATGTAGTTATGTGTATTTGTGGCATATCTAGGTACGACTGTAAATTATTCTTTATTAGGCCCATTGCTCTTTCTTCTAGTGATACTAAATATTGTTCTTCCACATTGCTCTTGTTTCTACCTGCAAATCCTGATATTTTAAGACTTGTTTCTCTCTGTATGTAAAACACTGTAATCACTGGGTGTAGCAGTTTCAATGATCAATGCTAGTTTTGTCTTTTTTTCATGGACTACTATATTGGTTTTCTTGTACTCGTTTTTTTGAACTGTTGGTAATGGGTGATCCCATGTGATATAAACTTAATCATTCTCTACAATGCTTTGTGGTTTATGTTTCCTATGCTTCTCAACTTCTATATTGTAGTTTTTGCACAATCCCCAGTGTAACAGTATTGCCCTGTTATTGTCCCTCTCAGTATACAGGCCCTCTGCCATGCATGTATCACACCCAGCAACAAGTTTTCACATTTGTCAAGACCAAATGGCATTCTTATATCATCTGAGAAAGTTGTAACCATTGCAGTTGAAATATTACAGTTTTAAATCAGCCACATACAGTAAGAGATTCCATTAAACAAAGTTGTTTTTGGAAGTCTTATCTGTTAAGAAAACAGTTTAATGGGTAAAGTACAAGACAAAAAAAAGTGACAGAGAATCATCCTAGAATATCCACGGTTAAATCTTTGTCCTTGGAATAATAATTTGCCCTTTGTCATGGCTGAGCTGCCAAGTGGTTTGCACATTTCATGATCGCTGTAATGCACTGTAAGCATTCCTTTATCCATGAATGTGGGATACTGTCAATTTTTTTTTTTTTTATTCATATATGCCATACTTAGATTCTTCCCCTTTTTACAGTTTTCTGTTATGGTTTTATTTAACAACAAATGATCCTTTGCTCCATACAATCTTCTTTTGTTACCCTTTTGCTTTATTGCCATAAGCTTTACATCATTTCATAGGTTCTCTCCTCTCAAAACGGACAGTAACAAAGATAACCGTAAACCTTAGCGGCAATTTTATTAAAATGACACAAAAACGTCCAGCGCGCCGCAACCTGCCTTTCAGTTATCATTTCATAGATTTCATAGATTTGTAGTACTAAGCTATTCTGCCCTTGTGGGCCATTTTAAGTCTAACTAAACTTCCCAACCCAAAGGTAAGAATCAGACCTTATAACTTGTGCCTACAAAGTAAACACAATAACCATTATGCCAACCCCAAACCCCTCCCAGTATATAATTTGCATATTGCTGGGAGGCAAGTTTTTGGTCTATAGTTTTTACGATGGCTTACAGGTTCACTCTTCATTTTGCCTGTTGTTAACCAGATTGGTGTCTGTTCGGGATGTACTTATAAGTAATTCTTACTGAGGATTAAATTTTTGTGTAAAGATGCTAATACCTTTAACCGGAAGTTAGGTACTGCATTTGGACTCAAGGGTTTCCATTTAGGAGCATTTCTTAATTTTGTCTCAATTTTTCTGGCCGTTACTTCATTCCATTTCATACTGTCTACTGCACTGCTTCTTTTAATTCTTCCATCCATTTTGAAGAAAAATATTCACGAAGACCCTGTTGAACATGTTTCTCATTCAGATATATCTTGTCTGATAGGTACCCCTACATGTCTTTCCCTTCACAAATAACTCTCTGCTCTTAACAGCAACAGTTCTGCTCAAACCAGGATATCTGAACTTTACTTTTTGATACTGCATTTTTAATTTTGAAAGGCTGACTATATTATTTTCTCAGAGAGAAATTTCAAGAAGTTTACAGACAAACATGATAACTTAGTGCACTCATAAAGTTTAATCGATCTAAGTAGCATGTTCCCTTCACAAATCGATGTAACCAGTACAATCATAGAGTTGAGAAATCAATGTTAGAAGCACATTCATACTTTTTTTTTTGTATCCATATATGAAGAACAAACTAGAACAGTATAGTATAATGATGTTCTTGAAACACTTCTTTGAAGAAATGATATACAGTGTTCATAATACAAGTTATTTGCAGGAAAGGAAAAGGAAGGGGGTTGGGGAAGGTATTGACCTGAAAGAATGGAAACTACAGATCAGCTGTGTGGAATGTTATTTGATGTAATTAAAAACTGATCTGTTGTGGATAATATCTGGGAAAACACTTGTCAGGTAATATTTAGTGTACAGAACCAGGTACAATTTCCATATTCTAAAAGAGTTTTGTTTCAAATTCTCATCTAAATTTGTTCTATAGATTAATTCTTATCAGGGTAGAAGGAAGAGATTCCCAAAGTTTTTGGCCAATTAAATGTAAGCTTTCTTCAGTAGTATGTAGTTTTGCCCGTGATATTTGATATAATGGTCCTAAGGAGAGTTCATCTAAGTTGACAGCTGGAGTATCTGGGTTTAGGTGGTCAACTATAAAGTGGAAAGACTTCAGTTTTAACAGTAAGAAAACGAGCATCTAGTAGTAGATGAGAACGCTGTTTTACACAGAATTAAGGGAACGTTTTTCTCATTTTGGAGGTATGTTAATAAACTTCTAAATACAGTTTGCAATTGTTTTTAAAGTTGAAAAGCTCTTCTTTGATGCCATAGGAATGACAGGGAGGATGTTTTCTAGTTGTGCATGAAGGCTACCTTTAGCAATTTCATTTCTGCTTTGCAGTGAGATAAAGTGGGAAATTGTGTTGACCAGAAGAGTAGTCTTAATTATGGCCCTTGTTCACTAAGGTGATATTGAAAGTCTAAATACTGGTCAAGTCATATACCCATATACTGGAAGTGTCTTGTAGTCTGTTGATTCATGGTTATTACACAAGATGTGTTGGTCTGTGGACATGAACAGGAGCTTTTGATGGTTTTTGAATGCTGTATACATTTTTTGTATTTTGTAGCAGTTGCATTTTCTGTACCAAGTTGCTAAGTAGAGACAAGCCTTTTTCTAGATAATTTAATTGTGATTTGAGAGGGGATGGATTTATAGATAACCATATCATCTGTGTAAAAGATGAGTGTCAGTAGCAGAAAATTGTTGGGAAGTCTGTTAGTGAAAACAGAAAAGTGGTGATAAAATGGAGAGTACTGAGTGATGTATTCGTACCTAACTTTAGAGGGGAGAGGAACTCTTTGAACCAGCCAAGGGCTTTTGAATCTATACTTAAAGCAGTGAGGACTTGAAGTGATAGGTTATAGTTATAGATTAAAGGTTTTGTTAATGTAGATCAAGGCTGAATCGGCTAGATTTTCCTTTGTCTGCATTCAGAAGAATACTAATAGCTAGGATAAGTATGCAGTATAGAGTGCTGTTGTGCTTTTGTCTAGGGAATAATATTCTATATTTTGAAGACAGGCAGACAACAGAGTATAAACTAACTTTTTGAAAGTTTTAGCAAGGTTTGAAAGAACAGAAGTTGGCCTGAAATTACTAGTCACACACAATATCACCTATCAAATTTCACTCTTACCTGGTTCCAAAGCTACTTAACTGACAGGTACCAGGCTATGAAATGGGAAAATTCTCTCTCTCCTCAGCTGCCCATAACTATAGGAGTCCCACAGGGTTCTAGCTTACGGCCACTACTGTTCACAATTTTCACAAATAACCTCCATACCACCACACAGCATGCATCTATCATTCAGTATGCAAATGATACTACCTTAATTTGTGCTGCACAAAATATTCCCACCCTTCTGCAAACAACTCAGCTAGCATTCTCTGACATTGAAAACTACCTTACCAAAGCCCAGCTTATCCTCAATCCAAATAAAACTCAGCTTATGACTATAACCAGTTCTAACACAAACACTGATAACAATCAATTCACTATCTACTCCGCAAATTATACTCCAATCACTCCATTGGCACAGGCTAAGCTATTGGGAATAACTATAGACTCCCACCTAAAATTTGATAGTCATCTCAACTTAACTATTAAAAAAGTTCATGCCAAACAGGGATCACTCTACCATATCAAACTGTTACTGATGAAAGCTACTTGCTGAAACCGGTCTAGTTCCAGTAAATCATTGCTTCATTCATCCTAGGTGTTGGCTCCTTTTTTGTTTCATAAATGTTTGCTTGCCTTGCACCTGCCGTACTTGCTAGCTGTTTCTGCCTTGATTTACTACTTCCTGCTAGCTGTTGGCGTTGGATGCTTTGAAGAAGAAGTCGCCATGAAGTGATGAAAGCTACTTGCTGAAACTGGTCTAGTTCCAATAAATCATTGCTGTACTTGCTAGCTGTTTCTGCCTTGACAAACTGTTTCTTACCAACAACACAGCCATTGCTCGCTCCCAGCTTCTATCCACCCTACTCTATGCATCTCCCATTCTGACTAATCTCAACAAAACTGAACTAAGCAAAATGGAAGCCTGCTATAACAGAATTGCCCGCTTTGCTGCAAATTGCTCATATAGAACTCATCACTGTACTGTTTTGAGACAGCTCCACTGGCTTGAACTGCCCATCCTCCTAACCTACAATCAGCTCTGCCTCTGTCATTTGATCTATTACCTCAATAAGTGTCCTGCCCTCAAAAACCTAGTACATCACTCGGTCAAAAGGCCTCTTAGATCATCAAGCAAACTACTACTAGAAGTCATCAACAGCTATAATAAGCTTTGGGGGACACTATATAGTAGTTCAGTGGCTAAAAAGTGGAACTCTCTCCCCACTAGCATACAAAACACATCATCCATAGCCTCCTTTAAAAACCTCATTAGGCAACATCTCAAACAAAGCTGGCAGTGCAATGACTGCAACCAAGGCTAGTGGAAGCAGATAAGGTACACATACTAAGCCTAGAGTACTTGATAACAGTTTTCACTCTTACTCACAAACACTGGCTAATGTACAATGTATGTAATGTACCTATGTATGTATTCTACCTATGTTCCAAATTTAAGCTGTACACTACAAATCTATTAATTACCTTTATTTTTAAATTAATGTTTTCTTGTTTCTTCTCTCCACTGTAACTGTTGATGTGCTGCATACCACTGTAAAAACATGTCTATTGTAATTTGTGTGTATACTGATCATGTCTAAATATCTAAATGTTTCTGTAATTATTTCTCTGGGTGGAGCATTTCTCTCTGGGCCTCTGCTGAAAAAGGGCTTTTTCGGCTCAGTCAGACACCAAATGTAAAAAAAAATAAAAAATAAATAGTGGAGGAGTGTTGTCAGCTTTTGAGAGGAATTAACTTTGGTTTGCTTCCATATATGTGGCAAAGAAGTCTGTATCAGTTCATCGAAATCACAATTCAGTGAACTGCTCTTCAACAAACAAAAAACAGCAAAAGTTCAGTTAAACGAATGTTCACATCTCCAAATGAGTTTCAAAGGGAAAGGAGAATATTGCCCAACCTTCCCAATGTAACACACACCGCAGTATATTAAACTCACACAGGTGGAGATTTGCACTCCCAAGCCCCCTCACTTATATATATATATATATATATATATATATATACCCCAACTCCAAGCATGCACTACAGTTAGGAAAAGGGCATTTCCTGATGTTGGCCAACTTTCTACTTTCCCTATGAAACACATTGTGGATGTGAACATTTGTTTACTGAATGTTTGCTGTTTTTTGTTTGTTGAAGAACAGTTCGCTGAACTGTGATTTTGACAAATTGATATAGACCTGTGGCAAAGTCTTGTTACAAAGACATACATTATAGCTGTGGCTTAAATGATCCCAACATAATTTAATAAACCAGGGGTGGACTGTAACAGAGGCAGATGGTAAGTCAGCAGATATACCATCTAAATGTTTTTAATTTCTTTTCTTGTTATGGAAGGAAAATAGGATGATGATAAATAGAGGTGGTTATATTGGTGAAGGGGAAGTGCCTGGGATGGGAAGGGAGGTGTTGGACAAGTGGGAAAATTCATTTAGAAAGTCACTGGGTGAAAGGGTGCCTGTGGAAACTTTAATATTGATTTCCCCTTTTTTCTTTGTTTGAGGTTCATCCCGCAAGTTGATTAGTATTTATAGATGTTTGGAATTGTCTTTGAGAGAAATTTGTTGTGGATGGAGAAGGAGACCCTTCTGTCTTCTCATAGCCCATTTGTTAGGTTCTTCAGCTTAATTAATTTGTCTCTATTAATGGTGTCTGGAGAAAGTTTCTTGCCAGGCACAGTACTTGGTTTCCATTAGTTGTGAATTTGCAACACATCTTTTGTCCAAGGTGGCAGAATGCATCCCATATATAGAATATGTTTATATTGTGTTTATTGTGTTGCAATCGCATTAGAAGTGAAAAAAATGTAAATATTTTAACTGGCAAGACAAAATTTCTATTCATGCATATAGGGTGAGGTCTAAACTGTATGTACTAACAAAGGCAGTATGACATTGCATAAGTCATGATTGAAATGCAGTGAAATCCTCCTGCAGAGTATGGCATTCTACAGTGATTTTTGTGCCTAAGTAGCTTATTAAAGCAATCAAGTAAAACAGTTGCCAGAATTGATGCAATTATTACTGTCCCAAGAAAATTTAGACAGCGAGAACTGTGATAGTCAAGAGATACAACAAAAGATTTTTCTAGTTATGTCATCAGAAAAAGTTGTAAACCAGCAAGAATTCTTTAAATAAAGATCAGATATTAGCAATGGATAGTTCTATCAAATTATCTAGATTTTGCAGACCGTTGCAGAACCCAGCCAGGTATTTTGACAGTGAAAACCAAAATTAGTTCTAAAGACTGATGAATGGATGGACTTTTGAACTGCAGGGCTATCTGGTTTAAAAGCCTGTGTTTGCACTTGTTTAAGCTCCGAGGATCCAGTTTTGGCATTCTGCAGACTACAATAGCAACAGAAAGGAGAAAGAGAGACTTCAAGTCCCTCCATTTTGATTTTTTTCTGAATATTCTGCTTTCTGCACTTGATTTAAGTCATTTTTTCATTTAACTGCATTTATTTTAATATTGCTACACACTCAATTGTGCTTTTTTCTGCAAAAAAAACAAAAAACAAAAAAAGTTCTAAGCTTGTTTCCCAGCTTTTCTGTTACTAGAGTAATCCAGATACAGATTTGCTGTATCCAGGACTGTTTTGTAAGTTTGAGTTCCCCAGACCTGTCTGTGTTAGAGGGAAGTCTTCCAGTTTATCAGTGGGAGAGGTAAGTACTAGGTAGCCTATCTATCACAAGAGGAGTGGTTTCTGGCTCTGAAATTGTAGTTTATTGGCTGTTTGGGCAGTTTTTCAATCCCTTTCAACTTTCTGGTTTAAAAGCCCGTGTTTGTGCGGATTTGCCCGCCACACAGCAACGCTAAGCTGAGGTAAACTATTACCAGTGCCAGAAAGTCTGCTCTTCAATTTTTCCCTTAGATCTTGCGAGTTCTCTTCTCTCTTGCACTTTAATTAGCTTATTCACCTAGCACTTCAGGCTTTTTATAACAATTATTGAAGCACACATAAGTGCTATCAGCACTAGACGTCCTATAAGGAACCAGCTCCAGTGCGTAGTAATGATGATCATCCCTCCTGGCATATGTAAAGGTCAGTTCCCTGTGCTTTCTCCTATTAACCTGGTGAACTTGGGCATTTTGAGGCAGTATAGCAACTGCCTCATGTACACAGACAACCCTCTCCTCTTACCTCCCAACACTCAGACTTGTGAGAGATGCACTTATATCTCCAAATTGGATGCCATGCACTCTCCAGCCAAGACCGGAATAGCTAGTCAAGAGGAGAATGTCAACACCTGCACCACACCAGATGGAACACACAGCCTTTCCAGAACACCCACCATCACAGCTCTCACATAAAAACACAAACCACACACCCACCTTCGCGGAGGCTCTCAATAGAAATCTACCCAATGAGCAGAGACCTCCAAGTCAGAAATGCACTTGACCACCACAACACAGCACTAACCACAAGGCACATAGCCCACCTACACAGTGTGCCCCTCAACCTAAGGTAAAACAGCTTGCCCAATACACTAATCATAGGTGATTCAATAGTGATGCACACTGATTTCCCACTCACTAGGTTGAATAAGGAGAAGGTAATAGTCAGCTGTCCGAATCCGACACATAACACACGCACTCAGGTCACTCTACAGCAAGCATAAGTATGACTCTGTCATTGTTCATGTGGGTGTGAATGACCTGAGATACACCTCCCTGGACTACATGAAAAGAGACATGGTGGAGCTCTTGGATTATGTGGCCCAGACAGGTGTGACCCTAGCCCTGAGCAGCATTCTACTGTCACCCAGAATGATACTGCAGTACAAGCAGAAAATGATTGACTTCAACAATTGGCTAAGTTTTTGGTGTCATTCTAAGGGGATCCAGTATCTGTCTGCTTGGAATGACATGATTGACAGACCTCGATGCTTTGCCATAGATGGCCTGCATCTGTCACCCTTGGGTTTCTGGGCACTGGCTAAGGTTCTTGTCACCCCTATAGTGCCTTTTTATGGGGTGTTCCAAAGACCAAATTACCAGCATAACATCTATAAATAAATCAACCTGAGGGTCATGCTAGAAGTCTAAGTTTCAAGATGCACTCGCTCAAAGCACTCCTCAAAATGGAGAACATCAACATTTGTGCTTTACCGGAGACCTGGTTTAAAGCAGCAGAAAACACCCCTGCACTACCAGGCTATAACTCATTCTACACGTTTTGGCCCCAGAACATGGACCGAAGCTCCAAAGGGGGCGGTGTCTTCATATTCATAAAGGATTTGCACACCTCCAGACTAGTAGCCCAGTATAATGCATCTGAGATACTTCATGTACAACTAACACTGGGTAAGATGGCGATTCAGGTCATAGCCTGCTATGGGTCCCCAACCATGTCCCAAGACTCTCACTCCACATTTCTAAGCACCCTGGAAACTATTAGGGTCCAACCCAACACTCTCATACAGGGTGACTTCAACTATCCCTCCATCAACTGAGAAAACTACTCATGCACCAATACACTGGCCCAACACTTCATTCTTACCCCCGCTAGAGGAAGCAACATCTTTGACCTGGTTATCACTAACATGGACAACCATTGCTCTACACTAGTAATCAATTCCTCCCTGGTTAGATCTGACCACAAACTAATCAGTATGGAAATCCACATCTCACCCACACCCCCGCAAACGTAAACACCATGAAGAATTTCTCCAAAGCTGGCTTTGGGTTCCTAAAAACAGAGGAGGCTAACTTCACAGTACCCATGCCAATGGAAAATAGATGCACGACTGCCGAATCATACACCAGTGCACTGTATGAATACATACATAAATGTATGGAAATAGCTACACCCAACAGAACCAAGATGCTCTCCTCCAAAAAAAGGAAACCAATCTGGTGGTCTCCTGTCATTAATAAACTCTACAACAGAAGGAAGAAATTGTTGCAGAAAAAGATGAAGTTCCAAGACTGGAAAAACTCCCTTATTAGCCTCAACAAAAAGTTGAGATCCCTCATCAAAACCTCTAAAGCCAGCTATGAAGGCAGAATTGCAGCAGACACTGAAAACAACCATAAAGCTTTCTATAGTTATAGCAAGAATCTCCACAGCAGTACCCAGATTTGCTCTGAGTTACTGCACAATGGTACTTCCTATACTGAGCCAACAGATATTGCCAACATACTGGCCAACAGAAAGGACCAATCACAATACCAGAAGAATGCCAGGCACCCAGCATTACTGCAGTACAGGTTAAAGCTGCATTGTCCAAGGCCAAGACTACAGCTTCCATGGGATCCGACAATATCTCTGGCTGTGTTCTACATGAACTACAAAGTGAACTGGCACCACATCTTTGTGCCCTGTTCACTCACAGACTCGCCTCAGGCTTTGTCCCTACCAAATGGCGCGCTGCTACAGTCATCCCCCTCCATAAAGGAGGAGTGACTACAGACCCAGAGAATTATCGCCCCATTAGCCTGACAAGTCTGATATGTAAGGCTGTGGAGTGCATCCTCATGGACCTAATTAACAAGGATATAGGGAATCTCCAAACTCTAGATCCCATGCAATTTGGTTTTGTGAAAGGTAGATTATGCCTGCTCATCCTGGTTGACTTCAAGTCAGTCACCAGAGCTGTGGATGAGGATAAGGCAGTTCATACAGCCTACCTCGATCTGGGCAAGGCCTTTGATGCCATTCCTCACTCAGGAATTATTGGTAAACTCACCAAACTAGGCATCAACTCCTATAGCATTAGGTGGGTTGCAAATTGGCTCACAGATAGAAACCACAGTGTGAAAGTAGCGGACTTCGTCAGACTGCTGAACAGTCACGAGTGGAGTCCCAAAGATATTGGTCCTGGGTCCTCTCCTGTTTGGCATTTGCTTCTCAGAAGTCCAAGCCTACAAGGAAGGACTCTGGCTGACCAGGTTCACCGACGAATGCAAACTGTGAGCCATTATTAACTCCCCAAGTGATGCAGACATCCTACAGAAAGGCCTCACTGAGACCCATGACTGGTGTCAAAACCATGGCCTTAAGCTTAATGCCAGAAAATACGTCATCATCCCCTTTGGAAAAGACTCAGTTCCCACTAATTACCACATCGATGGGAGCCCACTGAACACTGAAGGTATTATAAGAGATCTGGGGACACAGGTTGACAGCAACCTCTACTTTGACCACCACATTGCCACTGTGGTCAGAAAGTCCTTCTATGTGGCACATCTCATTACCAATGGCTTTGCATCCAGGAAGAAAGAGGTCATCATCTCTCTCTACTCTTCCCTCCTTAGACCAATCATCGAATATAATGCCCCATTTGGCTTGTATTTCACTAGACACCTGCAACAGCTGGAGAGGCCATGAAAGTACCTCACGAAGAGGATCCTAGGCCTTAAATGCATGTCCTACACAGACAGACTCAAAAAACTCCAGCTATTCTCCATCTCATATTGTCTACTAAGAGGCGATCTCTGCTTGACTTACAAAATGATGTCTGATTCAGCTCTATTAGAAATGCTACAGCTAAAGAAATCCCAATATCTTCACACTACATGCTCCAGAGACCTCAACCTCATTACCACTATCAACAGAACATGCTGGAGGGGCAGGTTCATAACAGAGAGACTGCCCATGCTCAGGAATAGACTTCCCATACAAGTCAAGCAGAGCACCTCACTGGTTCTTTTCAAGAGAAATCTTGATGAGTGGATGGGAAATAGAAAGTTCACCCTGGGGATCACTCCAGTGGTTCTACTTGATAAAAGCACTGCGAACTAACGTCAGGCAGCATGATGCCAGGGCACTTCTATGGACTAGGCTTGTAAAGGCTCCAGGGCAGTTGGCCTAGTACACACCTATGAACCTATATGTAATGAGTGTTGTAATATCTTCCACAACGGCAAGGTATCTTTGAAGACAGACCTTAAATGCAAGGGATGGTCTCTGAGTTATATTAAATCAATCCAACCATATGCCAGTTTTCCATCCAAAACCTCAAAATGATGCTCAGAGAGTCTTGATCAGATGCACAGACATCTGAAGCTTTTCACAGACTGGAGCAAGGATATAAGACGAACTGGACAGTTTTTCATTCTTGTAAGACAAACAGCATAGAACAGAGAATAAGCAAACACTTTCCAATTGGCCAGTTAACTGTATTACCTTCTGTTATGAAAATATGATTAAACCATGACTGATCAGGTCTCAGTTTACCAGATCAGCTGTACCACTGCTGTCCTCCTCACAAATGTTTCTGCTAAAGGTACTTGTGAAACTACCGCTTGGTCTTAGATGCATACCTTTTTTAGGCATTACAACCTGGATGCCAAATCTCAAAATAAAGTAGATTTGCTGCTGCAATACTTCAAGGCATGTTATAGCTGTCTACTTATAACTGGGGTAAGCTCCAAACCTACCTCCTGGCATTCTCTGAGTTACTTTTAAATGTTCAGTAGGAATAATTCTTGCAATGAGCACAGTGCAGTTATGTGAAGTTACTCACTAATCACAGATGCTCAATACAGGGATCACTGCTGTAGTAGTATTCATAATAGTTGAGAATTAGTTCCAGGCAAATATCTCATCTGGCTTGACTTCATAGCTTCAGACATTTGGGTGTTCACCTCCCCCATGCCAGAAATATCAGTAGCACACCATGTAGAAAGAGTAGAGCAACTCATGCCATGTTTACTTCTTTATGCAACTGAAACATTAGGTAGTTTATCTGTCAGTCTCATTCGTGCAACCTCTAGAATGTAAACACCCTTTTTAGTAATGTTTATCTTATTTATTGAATTTTTATATTGTTGACACTGTGCTGTAGGGCTAAGTTTGAGCTTTGCTGCTGCTTTTGAGTGTGTTCTTGGCATTTTCTGTGACTGATGTCTGTCTATCTCATTCAAGCAACTTTCAGATTTCCACCTACAGTGACTGCTATGTCTGGGGAAGGATTATCTTGTATCCACTTGTAAAATAATGGTCTTATTTAAAAAAAAAGGCAGCATATGGATAAAATCCTAAAGGTCATATTAGAGCTACAGAAGTGTCTCATTTTAAGCCAAGAAATACCCATCCTTTCAGTTTCTTCAATGGAAACATTCTTCTCATTATGGCTTGGAAAATGTAGTCCCCAAAAAATGGATGGGCCAAGAAAGTTTTGAAGGATGTACGCAGGATGTGCAAGGATACTGAGACCATATAAGCTACTCAGTGGTCTGGGTGTTCAATTCCATGGAGAGGTTGTCTAGTAAGCCTTGACCCTGGCACCTACTTCAGCTATATTGCCATTTGTCAGAATCCTTTGGAGGTGGTCAGTAGGGTAGCACTTAATGCCATTCCAGGCCTCACAGAACTTATAGCTGCTTCACAGTCAGATGCAGTTCCCCAAGCATCTCCTATTGGTCAACATAGAGTGCAGGTCTCAGGGTCCTTCACCAGTAGACATCCCTTCAGTTTTTGTGCAGCAGCCATCTCTTCCTTGGCATCCATTGAACATTTCTTAATTCAAGTAAAGTTACAAGCCTTTAGACTCTGAGACTTTTACTACACAACAGACAACCATTACCAGAATGCCATTCCCCCAAGACAGTTGCGTTGGCCTACTTTGACTACAGGATATCTGCAGGAGAATACATAGCTGTCTGACAAAAGCCAAGTACTCTGATTCTGACAGCCAAGGAATGTAGCACTTATCAAGCACCTTAGTCCCACTGAAAACAAATAAGATTCTCTGTCTGAATCAGATGTCATTGAGGCAGATGGTCATGAGTTGGCCTTTTCTGGCAGATGTATTCTCCTCTCAGCTGTGATACTTAACTCATGAAGGAGTCTTATGAGGACCTTGCGTTTGATAACAATTTCAGATGGGGATCAAAGGCAATGTCAGGCTCCCACAACAAAACCTCCAGCTGCTAAGTGTTGATGAAACTAAACTAACTGCAGTTCTCCTAGTGTTTCAAGCATTTGAGGACATTTCCTTAGAACCAGACTCCCAAAAGCCTGAATGGTTTTGTTAGTCTGCAATTGCTTCTTTTGTTTAGAACTTTTACTGCAGTACAGTCTGTACTTGCTTTATGATAGTTTTGCAGCAGTATTTGGCATTCTTGCATTAATTTGAGTACTTTTAACTGTAAACTGTGTATGTATCAGTGGTCCTTGTGCAACATGGATATTTAAACGAATAAACTCTGCATTTAAACTTGCCCAGTTTGTTCAGTCTTTTCATGCTAGCAGAGGGTAATTTCCAGCTTTGCAATCCCACATGTATTTGATGAAAAGTCATATGAAAAACTATGGAATGAAGTTATGATTTGGAATGTTATTGGTGAGCTGGAAAAATGAAAGTATGTCCTTGCAATTGTACTGTGACTTACTGGGAGAGCCAAAAACATTGCTACTGTACTTTTGGCAGTGGATGTGAAAACTTTATTAACTAGATTTGATATTATTTTCATGAGAGGAAAAAGATAAGATCTATGAGGCATACTCTTAAGTTTGATTGGATTGTCAGAGAGTCAGTTTCTTTGGCAGATTTCGTAACTGATTTTGAACACACTCATAGTTTATAGATAAGTATAATGTGCTGCTCCCAGATGCAGTGCTTGCTTTTAAGCTGTTAGGTACTACTTAAATGTAAAAGGGAGAATTAACAGGATGTCATACAGTGAATTTACTTTTGCCTCTATGAAGTCAGCCCTAAAGTGCATTTTTGGAAAAAATGCATCAGGTACCACATAAGTCAGAACATAACATATTTTGGTGAGTCCTCCATTACAAGGTTCACATTCTCTAGATATGTATGGGCGGAGATCCAAATGTAATTTGTCAGTCAGAGCACCTGTCATTGGGCTATAGACTATCTAAACAGATGTGAACAAGTTAATATAATTGCGGAAAGCAAAATATCTGAAGATAGCCGCTTAACTTATTTGCTAAAGAGACAATTTCAAATGCAAAAATCAAAATATGCATTTTTCCTAGAGATTTGAGCAAAGCATTAAAAGGACCATATCATCTAATGCGTACAGTTGAAGAAGTCGCAGCTCTAATACCGAATGCCACAGTATTTTCTGTTTTGGATGCAGAGAGTTCATTTTGGCAAGTGATGCTTGATCGCAAATCCTCATTTCTAGCTACTTCTGGTACTCTGTTTAACAGATACAGATTCCTAAGGAATCCTTGCAATAAATTCTGCAAGTGAAGTTTTTCAACATGCGATGGAACAATTTTTTTTCAGGTGATCCATGTGCCATACTAGTAGACTATCTATTAGCTGGAGGCAATGGTGAAGCAGAGCATGACAGAAACCTCAAGAAAGTTCTTGACAGAGCACATGAAGTAAATTTGAAGCTCAATCCTCCAAAGTGTAAATTCAGACTTCCAGAAGTTACGTACATAGGTCATTTGTTTAGAAGTACAGGCTTAATACCTGACCCAACCAAATAAACAGCTATCCTAGAGGTGTCAGCATCAGACAATGTGCAAAGTTTACAGCATTTTCTGGGCATGGTCAACTATTTAGGCAAATTTATACCAGACTTCAGTGAGCTGTCAGCACCTTTGAGAGAGCTAACATGCAAAAATGTTATATGGTAATGGATAGAACATCACCAAAAGGCATTTGAAGACCTTAAGCAGAAAATTGCCCCCCCCCCACACACACACACACACACATTATGATACCATGATGTGAATAAACCAGTTGTTCTTCCTGTGATGCTTCAAAATTTGGTTTAGGTGCAGTTATTCTTCAAGAGGGCAGACCTGTAGCCTGTGCATCTAGGACACTAACTTAAACTGAGATACATTATGCTCAAACTGAGAAAGAGCTTTTGGCGATAATTTTCGCATGTTACAAGTTTCATGATTATATTTATGGTTGATCTATCCAGAATGAAACTGATAATCAGCCTCTAGTAACCATTCTAAAGAAGCCTATGCATTATGTTCCAGCGAGAGTACAAAGAATGAAGCTCAAATTGCAAAAGTACAATTTTAGAATGGTCTACACTAAAAGTAAATTGCTTCATCTGGCTGATACCTTGTCCAGATCACCTAGAAGTACAACAAAACAGCTTGATGCTGAAACTTTTGACTTTGATGTAATGTCAGTGTGTAATTTTTCCACTACTAGACTTGATGAGTTGAGAGATCACACTATGACTGATTCAATTTCACAAAAGTTTAACCACTACATCAATGTCGGATGGCCGTCAAAGCAATCTAGTGTATCACCTGAGGTACAATTGTATTTTCCATACAGAGATGAATTGTTGATGGAAGATGGCATTATTTTCACAGGTCCTAAAATTGTTGTTCCAGCTTCCTTACAGCAAGAATATATTCAGATTTTGCATCGCGGCCACCCAGGTTTGTTATCCACTAAGAGAAGAACAAGAGAATTTGTATTTTGACCTTCATTATCGAAAGACATTGATAGAGTTCTTTCTTCTTCTTCAATATGTAATAGTACCAAAGCACATTTGCAATGAGACCTGCTTCAACTTAGTCCAATACCTGAACTACCTTGGTCTACAGCAGCAACTGATATCTTATATCTTTGAGAGGAACAATCAACACTACTCAGTTTTGGTAGACTCTTATTTAGATTGGTTTGAGATTGGTCTGCTACCAAATTTAATCTCAATAGCTGTTTTTACTAAGTTGAAACATAATCTCTCAGTTCATGATAGTCCATACAAACTTTATTTTAACAATGGTATTCAATTTGGTAGCCAGTTATTTCAGAAATTTGCAAAAGACTGGGACTTTGTACATGCCACTAGTAGTCCTGAATATTCTCAGTCCAATGGCCTAGCTGAATGAGCTCTACAGAGTGCAAAGCAATTACTTGAAAGTTCAAAGTGTGACAATACTGATGTATTCTTGAATTTACTTAATCTCAGAAACAAACCTTGTGATGATATTCTTGGCTCACCTGCTCAAAGACTACTTTCCAGACAAACTAGAACTACACTACCTATTTCATCCAGATTGTTGCAGCCTACGTCTAAGAACACTAATACCATCAAGGCTCAATTGTTTAAGAAGCATAATATCCAAAAATCTAGTTATGACAGATCGAGCAGATTACTTTGTTCGTTGAGGGAAGGAGAGATGGTATGAATTCAGACAACAAAAGGTTTTGATCGAATAGAACAGATTACAGGCATCTGTGCCGAGCCGAGAGCCTATTTGGTAAGCTCTGAGGGTGTGGAGTATATGAGAAATCGCAGACATTTACTTCCTGTACCAGAATCATCATCATTGCAATCACAACATTGTATCTGTGATCCAAACACTACATTAGAGAATGAATCAGACATTGTTTCCAGACCAGAATGTGTTCAAAAGTCTGATTCTGTTCCAGAAAGTGACTCGAACAGTCCACAGGTCAACCAATTTGTAGAAACTGTCTCAGTTGCTAAATCCAATTCCCAGTTTATGTCACACAATACGGATGAGTTTCTAAGCCTAGTGTGAAATATGCAGCAACGTGGACTTGATTGTTTATATATGTGTACTTAGTACTGTATAGTGCATGTCTATAGATTACCTGAGATTACTGCATGCTAAGTATCTCATGGCAAATTGCACGATCTATTTCTCAAAGAGGGAGGATGTAAATCAGAGTGTAACGTGTGTGTGTGCTATGTCTTTAAGAAGCAGGCGAGGCTGTGCGTGCACGTATAAATTCCAGACACATGCAATCCTAGTGCTATTTTGTAGAAGCAGCCAGTGAGTGAGCCTGTATGATTGCAGTAGTTAGTTTGTGTATAAGTTACTTAAGTCATAGTCAATTAGCCTCTATAGTGATGTGTTTGAATAGAATAAAGCTGCTTGAACAGAACCCATGAAGATTCATTTATTTGTGTACCAACACGAAAGTGACAGGAAACAAAGTATAATATAAAAGAGATGCCTGTGCAAAGTTGTTAGGAACCAGAACCATCATTGTTCAGGGTGAAGTTGTATTATTTGTGAACATACCTGTCAACCTCTTAGTGCAAGAAATCTGGATGAAGCCTGACAAAATGGGGGGGACAAAGGCCTAAAAATAGGGACATATTTTAAATATTGCTATTATAAGGTTAGAAAATTGCTAGAGTAGCAGGGTTTGCATTAACATTCATTTTCTAAAGGATTTGAAGTCTGAAACTCAAATGTTTGCCATTATTTGATGACTTCAGCCCTCAGATCATCCCATTGTTTGTGTCTTTCGGCTTTTCCCAGTTAGGGGTCGCCACAGCAGAACTCCGGTCCGCTAATGATTGGTAGTGGATTTTTATGCACCAGGTTACCAGCCCTGACGCACAACCTTCAACGAAGGCACGCCCCATTCACGTATGCCTCTATACAGAAGACGCTCTAACTGAGAATCGAATGGGACAACGTCTTGGAAGACCACAACTTTTATGATGAACAGACCAAGAATATGAGAGAAAAAATTGGACAGTTGAGAGGTATGTTTGTGAGGCATTGCAGTATTTATGTAAGGCTGCATCATTCCAGGCTTTGTGAAGTCAAGACAGAATTGCATGATGGGTATGTCAATAAAAATAACAGTGATGAGGTAAGATTCTTACTGGAAATTATTTAAAAATATTAATAGGGAAAATATGATACTGATGGAGAGTGGCAGTTATAAACTCTGCAACAAAGATGAAGGCAGCATAATCCTCAAAAAATGGTCAAGCCAGAAGATCTCAGGTCAGAGCAAAAAGGGGTACAACAAAAAGCTGAAGGTTGTAGGCTGGTAAAGCCACAGATAGACACAAGAATTGGTATAATTTGATATTTTTACATACATATTGCCTTCACAGAAAGGTCTTTTGACATGTCATGTGAAGATGATATTTACACTGAATTAGGAACTGATCAGATACAGCCAATGTGTGGAACACTGTGTTCTTGACTGAACAGATATCACTTAAATCAGCAAGACAGGATAAAGTATGGAGCTGGAAAGATTTTTGAAGAAGTTGATAATGTTGAGAAACAATGCATTTGCGCTACTTTTATGTGTACTCAATGAAATTCTGGAAGGAATGAAACCTAAAGCCCATTTGAGGAACTTTGCAGAAAATTTCAGAAAGATTCATTAAAATATGGAGCAGAGTCTCTGTCTCATTTTAACCATAATTTGTCAGAGCTAATGGAAAGTTCATTCCATGAACATTGTCTATATTTTTGCAAGGTATACAACTCTCTTGTGAAGTTTGCCTATCTCCCTCATGAGGCAAAATATGTGAAATGATTGTGGAAACTCAAGAAGTATGTTTATAGTGCAAGGCACATCACTTTACTGGTATATGAAAGTGAAATACATCATTTATAAGTTGGGAGAGAGAATCTCACAGGTTGATCCTGTTCTGTTAGCTTGAGCGTGACCATGTTTGCTTGCGTGCTATATGGATGAATATTATACGGAGTGTCTCATAAAGCTTTACCACTTCAGTTATTTTATGCCTAAGGGCTGCCTTTCAGATTAGTCATGAAGATCAAAACCACTTTTGTTGTATAAAGTTGTATTTGGCTGCCACTGACGGAATGGAATTGGTACATCAAGTAAAAAAATAATTCTGTCTTTATGGAACCATCAAATATAGTGTAGTGGGCTGCTCTTCTTAGCAGATCAGATGTCATGTTTGATGCTACCTGTTTGGCATCCATCATAGACTTTGGAACATTCCTCTGTACTGACAATTCATAAAATAAACAAGATTGTCTGGAGAATGTACTCTGCAACAGTAGCTCTAAACTTTCTACTTGTGGGTAAGGATGTGTCCCCAAAACTAGTTGCCTTCAGTGATGCTTTACACAGATACCTACCTGATGATGGCACACAAGGGTGTGGGGGCACATTTTACTGTTGTGATGGGAGAACAAGGAAAAATTCTCATCCCTTTGCTGGTAGCCAAAAAGAATCAGAAGAGATGTACACAGTACCCTTACAAGAGGCACTTGCCTTGTCCGATAGCATCAGCAATGGAATTTCTGACTGTGCTGTATTCTGAACATAAACCTGATGACCCCAGGCATGACACCATTCAAATAATCTGTGTCACAGATTATTTTTTGTTTGAAGCAATTAACTGTACACTGTCACAGAAAACAATGCTTTGCTTGGAAATCACTTGAATAAAATAGCTCATTCAAACCCTGATAATTTACAGCATCTTATAGTCAACTATGAAAAAGAGGCTGTCAAACTGCTTTAAAAAGGGGGCTTCTAAAGGCTCTTTATTAAGGAGCATTACTTGCAATTGCGTGTCTGTGTAAAATGTTAACTGATGTATTTTTTCATTTACAGAAAGAGATTGAATTCACAGTTACTTCCGTTCATTGGAACTTCTATTGCAGAATGTTTTTCACTTCCTTTATGAAGGTTTTGCAGTCTCTGACTTTCTGGCAATAACTAGGAAGTATTAGTGCAGTTTAGACTGTGTATTGTGTGTGTGTGTGTGAAGCTTGGATGTTCAAAATAATAAATTCCACAAGTCTTGAAAACTCAGCTAAGTTTGTTCAAACTTTTTAAATTTTATTGGGTGAAAGACAGGGCTAGACACGTTTACAATAATCTCAACACAGATGTCCGTAGTCTGTCTTGATACCATGAGGATATCCAAGCTGGCCCTGCAAATAACACCATTCTGTGTGACAAAGGAAGTTGATTCTTTCACCGATTTGGGAAAAAGTATGTACTCCAGGCACCTTTGGTATCAGGGCAATCATTTGTCAAACCCATTTATTACTGCATGAAGGAGACATATTGAAACAAATAGAAGTCTTGGTGCAGATATTCCAAATGTTTCATTAAAACCGAGACTGTCGAAACTTATTCGCATGTCACTCAAAGTGGGAAAGCATACCATAAAATGTGGCTGTGATTCCATAGATAAAACTGCCAGAGCACCTGCCTTGGATAAAATTATTAGAAAGCACACCTGGCTAAGGATCTAACCATTACTTGAAATGTCCAAAGACAAATCCTTAAATCCTATGTAGGAAATATTTAAAAAGCTTGAAGAAAATGAAACAGTTATTCAGATTTTGAAATAATTTTTTTTGACTGACCAGTTCCAAAATACGACAGAAAATTTCCTGGTGATGATGGAAAACAATGGACCTTGTGTAAATGCAGATCCAGAAAAGCGAGTGACATGTTATGCAAGGTCCAGTGTTCTCCATTACCACTTCCTATAGACTTAGCTACTATTAGCTTTTCTTCCCTGTAGTAACAGATTAATGGTCCTACTAAAATCCTCCACCCCCTTCACTTGGTGTTTCTCTCATCACTAACCTTAGCATACCTTTCACCTGCCCAGAGGTTTGCCTTATATTTTTGCCCTGTCCCTCATAACGTGCTTGATTTTCTGGTAATCACCGAGGATTATAGTCAGTCAATAAAACCAGACACTATAGTTTCATACTTATTTTTCATAAAATGAATGTTGCTGCTGTTCTGTTAACTTTTTATATGAATTAAGAGTAATATTTTAAAAATGCAGACTGTGGATTAAGGAGGTGAGAGCCCCCTCTTACAAACGTAATTAAAGTGTTTCTCCTATAGTCTTCAGAAATTGTCTGCATGTTATTGTGGCAGTTGTCAAATTGCACTAACACTGTAATATACTGACAGCTGTGCAAATGCGCTGGTCTAGTATTCATCATGATCAAAAAATTTCCCACCGAACAATGACCATTTTACACAAAACAGACCAGGCCTGAACAGTTTAAGTGGAATAAAGTTTTTGAAAGAAGGTCTTCAAGAAAGGGAAGTGGCCAATGCAGACAGCATAGCAGACAAAAAGACAATGTCCAATAGAACCTACACTCTCAAGGCAATGCCCCTCTGTGATATCATCCAAGCCCCCTTCCCCCTAGCCCTCTACCTCCAACCTAATAAGAGGAGGACTGACTTTTTTTTAACAGACAGTAGTTTACCATAAGTATGAACAATGTGGTGGAGAGACTGGTTGTGTCAAGATACAAAATAGAGATAAGAAACATATCACCTTTCGTGGGGATGCCCCAGATCCCCCCACACCAGGTAGTGTTAGCAGGCCAAGTGCTAGAGCAATTTCTCAAATCCAGAGTGATAGAATGAGTCCCCTTGGAGAAAAAGGAACATGGATGCATTACAGACTGTTCCTATCCCCCCCCAAAAAAAAGGATGGCTTTTGGAAATCCATCCTGGACACCTCTATGATAAACGATTTTGCTTTCATTGTTACCTTTAACTACAGAAAAAAAGAAAACGATTATTCTTGACTCTTTACATTTGTTTTTCATCACATTTTCAAATTCCACACAAAGTTCTTAAAGTTTCAGGCAGAATCCAATTTTTTTAATTTTTTTTTCCTCTCTCTTCTCTTCAGTTTCCACAGAATGCACACAAAAATGCAACTTCTGTGTTCGTCTTCAGTCTATTAGGATATAGACCTGCCACATGAATGACATGACAGAATTCAGGCCTCCCCCAGGCATCTCATCTCCTACTTTTTCCCTGTGTGTTTTTTTTTTCTCTTAGCAGCAGTCATCTGTCGTCAGCAGCATTAGGACCCCTTCCTGAGGAGCAGTATATATCACAGTAAAGGTCTTTATCCCACTAAAGAAGGTCATCTTTCTCAATACCTTCTTCCTCAGCACTGCAGAAAAAAGCTACCTGACAGCTAGGAAATATTAAGACCCCTGAGGGGTGTATATGTATGTATGTATGTATGTATATATATATATATATATATATATATATATATATATGTATATATAGTTCCACTTGAAATCATCGAAAGCTTGAAATATCGAAATTCTGATCATCGGGACCAGAACATTGAGTTTCAAACCATTGAAGATTCAAAGGGAACGTAAAAAAAAAAAACCCTCTAAAAACTATTTTATGCAGGGGGGCTTCACCTCCCCGCACCCCCCATGTGGGGGGCTGTGCCCCCCCAACTTTAATATACCAACTCCGAGATCGCACTACAGTGGGGTAAAGGGAAATCTTCATTTTAGCGCTATATGCAGAAGCGCTAAACGGAAGATTTCCCCTACCCTGTCTGCAGTGCCATCACAGAGACGGCTCATTCACAGACACAGTGTGCAGGGCATCTTGCTGCCCTGTAGAAACACTAGCTTTTTCCCTTGTTTACTTACCTTTTTCTTCCCCTTGACAGCATCAATGTTCTAAACACTCGATGATATGGTCTCGACCATATGAATTTCGATGGTTTAGAATTTTGATGTTTTCAAGTGGAACTATATATATATATATATATATATATATATATATATATATATATATATATATATATATATACACGATGAAGCTGTAGTGGTACTTTGGGAACTTGTGGCTTGGTTGCAACACCTGCATCCTCTGGACAATATGTTCTACATTATTCCTGCCATTCAGAGGGAATTCAGAGGGTGGGCAGACAAAGATTTCTAGACTCATAGATTGCTCTTTATTTGTCAGCAGAAAAACAAATCTGTGACAAACAAAATGCATCAGACCATGCTTAGGAGGCACACTCAGGCCCATTTATAGGTTCATATTTTCACAGGTACATATTAGACTAGCTGCCCTCATAGGCCATTTTAAGCCTGGCCAGTTTCCCCTTTTGTGCTTGAAATAACCTATCACATTTGATTATAGATTGGTCTCACCCATCCCATGGTCAGTAATTATATATTACCCCTAATGAGAATAAGTGGGATCATACCATACATAATTGATAAAGCAATTAGTAGCTGCAGTTGTCCATTGGTAGTACAAGGGGCAATCCTGGCATAAATTTTCTGTTTCTCATCCATAGATCTAAGGTGTACCTGAAAATGGACAAGGATGAGCTTTGTTTTATCTGCATAGAGGGTCTGTTCCATAGCAGCGGTATCCTCTATGAAATATACTTCTCCCTCCAAACTATTCTGTTGATGTTGCAGAAGAGGTTTAGGTCTCCAGACTGAGTATTTCTGATGCCATTTGACTTGCTTCTGTGCAATAAATCTGTCAGTAATGGGTCAGGGGATGCCTTGTATGCCAGACACAGGTCACCTGCTAGCACTCTGTAGGATATTGAGTATAGTGACAGGACTTTGAGTTGGTTCATGTAGGACATATTGTTTAGGTTCTGTATGCATTGTTTCATGTGTCTAGACAGATACATGCCAAAGGGGGGCATTATATTCAATGACTGGCCTAATGAGGGCTGAGTAAAGGAGGGCAATGACATCCCTAGGTCTAGACACAACCCCTTTGTGTATAAGCTGAGCAGTATAGAAGGACTTTCTTACAATAATAGACACACGTTGGTTAAAAGTTAGGACATTGTTCACATAAATTCTCAAATCCCTGAACAACTGGGTCAACTCTTAGGGGCATAGTGTCATTGTGGTACTCTGGGGTAGATGACTTCCCAAAAGATGCAGTAATGCATTTTTTGGCATTTAGTTTCAGACCATGGTTTTGTCACCAGTCATTTATTTGAGACAAACCTTCCTGTAGGATGGCTAATTCATTTGGGGATTCAGTAACTGCTCCCAGCTTACAATCCATCTGCAAGCTTAGTCTGTCAGGACCCATTGGTAATGGTTTTTATTTCAGAAATATAGATGCCAAACAGAAGAGGTCCCAGCACAGAATTCTGGGGACTCTACTGGTGACCAGTCTCTCTGTGGAGGAGGTTGTTTGTCTTTCGGCTTTTTCCCGGTAAGGGGTCGCCACAGCAGATCTCCGGTCCGATAATGATTGGCAGTGGATTTTTACGAAACGCCGAGGTGCCAGCTCGACGCCCAGCCTTCAACGAAGGCATGCCCATTTACACAAGCATGTCTTTCAAACGCTACCCAACTTCCCCTATTTTGATTATCTGCATGGTATCAGTGAGCCAGAGAGCCTTCAATTTTCAGAGTTAGTGGACTCAGAAATAAAGACAGACCCATCATTGTCAGGGAAATGCTGGCCTTGCTTCACACCCTTTAATCTCTCAAAAGTGTTTAGGTACCAGGAGTGCTAAGATTAGTCATGAACTCCATAGCAGTCATGCTGTATATAAGTAAGTAGAGCCATACATTCTTCTAGTTGTGCAGATAAGCTATTCTGGCCTGGGCTTTAACACTCCAGCAGATTCTTCATCAAGCAGTCTAGCTTCCTTAAGAGAATAATGCTCTTGTAGGCCAGCTATGCAGTTCCTCTTTCAGTTCTCTAGAATGAAGATTTGATCCAACAGTCTTTCAGTCACTGACCCAGCATTGGTAGCTATCAGTAGTGGATCTGTTTGCTTGTCCTCAGATTTGCCACATCAAAATATTTTGCTCAGGTTTCCTTTGTAGGCAAAAGAAGAAGGTAATAAATGAAATTTCCTGAAATAGCAATGGGACTCGTGTCTTCCCTTCCCTTTCTTCTCCCTTCTTACAAAGGAAGAGAGACAGAGTGAACCTCATACTGATAGGTCTATTCTGGTCAAGGCAACCTTGGTTCTTTCTAGAGTTGAAGAAAGGAGAACTCTTAACCCTGTCCTGTTCTGCATTCTGCTGACTCAGAAAGGAGGAACCCTGGTACATTCCAAGCTCAGCACTCTCATAATGACCACCTGTATAAAGAACTCTGATACCTCACTGGTCATGATTTCCACTGGAAGCCCAGAATAGTTTACAAGTTGCATGGAAACAAGATAGCAGGAAGTTCTGCCTAGTTAAATGGAAAAGATTGTGAATCTTGGTAATCCACAGTACAAATGTCCACTTATAACTTTGTAAAGATGCAGCTCTTGTCTTTTTCCTCATCTTTACCCATAGATCCTCCATTTCTGTCTGAAATGCATTAAACCTTTCCTTTTGGGGGGGCACTTAAACCCTGCCAGGAAATCCGTCTCTCTGTCCTAGAACTTGAACATTGTAGTTAAAAAATAGCTTTTCTCCTTTTTTATCATCCAATGACTGTCCCTTGAAGCTTTTGCCTTGGAAAAAACGTTTTTCCTGGACATCACATCTGCTCTAAAGATTTCTGTGCTTCAAGCCATCAGGATAGGATGCCCTTGAGAACTAATCCCTCCTTCATGACTAAACTAGTGTCTGCATTGGCTCAGAATCGGGCTGTTCAGTTGGCAGCTGTCTTCCCAACATCTCACTTCAAAGGAAGTAGGTTGCTGCATTTACTAGATGTGCATAGGCAGCCCAATTAGTATTTAGCCAGATCCAAAGAAAGAAATTCTGACCAGTTGCTCATTTCCTGTAAGGAAAGAAGAAAGCAAGGTAGACCAATGTCAAAATAAACTGTCTTCAAAATAGCCAGTAAATTACTTTGCTTTCCTTCTACTATGGTTGCTGTGGAAAAGATTGCAAGCACTGTGACAGCTGCTGCTACTGCTATAGCCCTCTTCATAAGTGTGTCAGCACAGAGCATTTGTGAGGCCTCCAGCTACCTGGGCCTCCATCCAAGCACACAACAAATAGGAATACTTTTCCAGGAGTAGAGCCAGCAGGCTTTGCCACTACAGTCTGGCAGGACATTTTAGTTCTCCCACTTTGAAGTCTGTTGTCAGGGTGGCTACTACTTTAGTACTCCACCCATGTAGTTTGAAAAGTACTGCAGCAGTTATCTCTATAATGAATATATTACAGCTGTATAATGATTTACCCCAGCAGTAGATATTCAGACATAGAAATCACTGCTGCAATGTAGACACCCAACCAGTCTTTTTCTAATTGTCCTTGTCTCTAGATGATCTATTTTCTGGAGATTAATAATAATAATATTTTTTTTCTGTCTGTGCAGTCCAAGACAAATTGTTATTACCTAGAATTCTGACCAGATCTCTCTTTTGGGTACCATGTTCACATGTAGTTATTAGGGATAGCTTCTGCCTTTCTCGCCAAAAAGAAACAATAGCAGAGACTGCTCTCTTCCCTTTACCCAGAAGCATCCTGATGTCTCTAGTGTGGGAAAGATATCAGCTTGCCTTTGGAATATCCAAAACCTTGCAAGTCAGGTCAGAAGGGGTATCCACCTGTGGCTAATTCCCATCTATCATTCATAGATTCATAAGAGTTTACAAGGCAGCATCAATCCATAGAACGTAATCCTCTTACCAGTGCCCACCCTCATGGGAACCTCCCACCTCTTGAAGAGAAAAACAAGTCAGGCCAAAGATGAACTTGCAGGTATTCATCCAGTTGTCAAGTTTTGCCTCAAAGGAAGTGAGAGTATAAATCTATTTTATATGTAATGGAGGAAATCTCCAGAGATAGGAAAAACAATGAGTGATAAATCTGTCAGTCCAGTATGCCTTATTTATTTGTTGATGGAGATCCGAGTATTTTGTTTAACCATTTGTTTTGTAGAGGTATAAGAGATCAGGGAGAGAGAGGTTCTTGCCAAACATACATCACCACACAGTAGTCTATAACAGATGGAGTGTAGGAATTGAGATTCAAACCTGTCTTGGCAACTGAGGGTCTTTTGTCCAATGATCTTTTTGTCAAGGAATGTCTGTTCATTATTTTATTTATTTTTTTATCTGCATGATGTGTTTGGACAGATACAAACTAGAAGGGGTACTATGTTCACTAAAGGGTCTGATCAGGGCAGAGCACAGGGGAATAATAACTTTTTTGGCCTTGTTGAGATACCTTTAGTTATTAATTGGACTAGATAGCAGGAGTTTTTAACTATTGTTGCTACAAGGTGTTCAAAGAATAGTAAGATATCTACAGAGAGACCAGATATATCATGGTCATACCAGTCTGGACTGGGTTGATGTTGTACTATATTAAGCTGCTGTTGAGATTTGTTTATCAAATGTGGCAATGCTGTACTTTGCATTTAATTTAAGCATGTTTGTAATACCCCATTGATATGTATGATTTAGCCTTTGCTGTAGCAACACAGTGAAGGTGTCGAGTGAACACCATCAAACAGCTTGCAGTCCTTGGCAGCTTTAGTTAGCCATGTGTTAAGGGTTTGTTGCTTGAGGTCTGAGAGGTAGATGTCAAATACAATGGGTTGTGGTACTAAGAACTGAGGAATTCCACTAGTTACCTGCTACTTTAACTACATGGATTCCGTTAGTCAGTTTGGTATCCATCATACAACATTAGCATGTACATTTAAGCCTTTAGGTTTATTTACAATTCCAGCACGGGGAATAGTGTCAAAGGCCTTGGCCAGATCCAGGCACATTGTATGATCTTTATGGTCACTATCTACAGCTACAGTGACTTTCTTAAAGTTTACTAAGTTAAGTACACATGATCTCCCTTTGGCAAATCTGTATTCTATAGCAATAAATTATTTTATCACGGCTTATGAAATCAGATGTAATATGTTTCACAAGTTTGCAAAATAAACTTGTTAGGCTTATTGGTCTATAGCTTCTGGGCTCTGAGGTAGGGCGCCTTTCATGGAGTAGGATGATGGTAGCCATTTTCTATCCCTTAGTTGCATAGCCTGTGGCTATGCTTTAGGAGGATTCAGATAGTGTGTGTCTGGCAGTGTTGGTTAAACAACCAGGTATATTGTCAGGCCCTGTGGCATTTTTAGCTTTAGAAAGTGCAGCTAGAATGTGTGCCATAATATTCTTGGAGGAACAAAGGGACTTGTGATCTGGAATTTCATTGTTTCTGGTGTGAAGACAGCACTAACTTTATCTGCAAATATATTAGCAATATATTTAGAGTCAGAGTGGGTAATATTATTATGAAGTCAGGGCATTACTGTGTGTTATTTTTTAATCTGTAGTTAAAGAAGGATTTATGATTATCCTTGACTTCAGATGCTAATTTTGGATCATTTTCCACTTTGGTCCTTCTCAATGTAACTTTCAGATTTTTGTTGCTTTTTCTGAGTCTTTAATATGTGAAGGCATGAACAATGATAAGGGAACCAGGGCTAGTACCAGTAAGGCAAAAGACACTTTTGTGTGTAGGCTATACAACGTTTATATATTTACGAGTACCAGTACTTGCATCATTCACCCAGTGCCTGGGAAACTGAGTAGCAAAAAGAGGTTCTTCTGTATCAGTATCAAAGTAAATATAGCCAACTCAGTACAAGTTTGCCCTTGTTTTAATGTGAGCAAATCCTCAGGAGCTTTGAAGGTTAGAGCACCGGAGCTTATCAATTCCATTAAGATAAAAGATGGGAACAATGAGCTATATTGTCTCAAGTTAGTTTCATTGTTTAACGTAGCTGCATTCAGTCACAATGGACTTTTAAAACTGCAGTCTCTGTCTCTGATAATCCATATTTATATTTATTATTATTGCCCATATATTCATCTAACCTTTTTTTTAAAGAAGATCAAACAAAAACACTTATTGAACTTGAGTTTGTTTAAATTATACAAAATATGAGTTTTGCATTAGAGAGAAATCAGAACAAAGGGAGGGGATATGGAAACAATCTTAGAACAAAACATGAAGATCATTGACAATTGGTTCTGAATTCAACAGTCTATCCAGGTTTGAAAGATACACTCCATTGTGTATTAATTAATATCACCACTAGATGGTGGCAAAACTCAATTTTGATGCTATGTTAAGTAATTATTTACAGCTTGTTTTAGATGATGATCTCTGTTAAACGTAAAGACTATCAATTATCTGCACAAGAAAATTGTAATTTTCAGCACCGTATGTTTGTATGTTTTTTAGTCATTGTTATATGAATCACTGAGGATATTTAAGATGCCTTTACACTTCTGTAAGAGTGATAATGCACAATTAATAGTCAATTAAAGCAGTACTCATGTTTATTTTAATAAAATCCATTGATTTGTTTTCTGCTAATTGCTGCTTTGTGTTCATGTGTGTTTATTTTCTACATTATGGCAGTTAATTTGTTTGTTATATTACAGACAGCCAAAAACAAAGTTGCCCTCCTATCATCAAAAATTAGGCAAGGATGACATCTCCCTGATCCTGATAAATGCTGTGTGATGACCCCTAACTTAGATAGTTCTGGGTGTAGGTGGCTGTGGGTGCCGCACACAGATAAATATCCCAAATCTCACACAATGATACCACAAGGAAGCAGGTATGACATCTTACTTCCCTGTCAAATGTTCTAGACCCCCCAATTGAGATGGTGCCAATCATAAATGCCTATAGGCTGATATCTACTCCAAAGTAGCCCAACTGACTTAATAAGAATATTGTGATGGTGTCCCTCAGAACAGATAGCTATCTCAGGGTTCCCCAGTTAACATAGCAAAAATATAATGGTGGTGCCTCCCTGACAGATGGTCTATATTACATGTTTGACAGCTTAGGTTTTCGAATGTCTAAGCATCGACACTTAAGCGTTGAAACCTTAAAATCGCAAATGGCCATTCTTTACTCAGGAAAGAATTCACTAGGCCATCGCAAAATAAAATAAACTTCTGAACCCAAACATAGTCGGGGGGCTTCACCCCCCCACACCCCCGATGTGGGGGACTGTGCCCCCACCCCCCCTAACTAAATATACCAAACTCCGAGATCGCTCTACATTGGGGAAAAAGCAAATCCCTGATAAATACCAAGCAAAGTCTTTTCCAAGGAAAGAATTTGCATATGTGGCCGTTCGCGATTTTAAAGTTTCGAAGCTTAGGTGTCGATAATTAGGCATTCGGCAACCTAAGCTGTCGAACATCTAATAAGAACCCTGACAGCTGTCTCAGGGTTTCCTAGCTAACATAGCAAGAATATAATGATGGTGCCTCCCTGCTAACATAGCAAGAATATAATGATGGTGTCTCCATGAACAGATAGCTGTCTCAGGGTTCTCCAGCTAACATTGCAAGATTACTGTGATGACCTTTCTACCCTTGGCCAGTAATCAAGGAGCCTCAATCCTCACCACTGACATAGCTGAGACACGATCACTAAAAACAGGAATGTATTTACAAAGTATGCAGCTTTCTTCATCAAACACAGTTTCCCACAGGAGCACACAGGGAACATGCTGCAGACCTGGGACTGGACTCTTTGTCTCTCCAGATCCTAAACAAGACTCATTTTGGAGCACTGTATCCCAATTCCAAGTAGCTGACACACCCACTAGGTATTTGATTTTCACACACACACACACACACACACACACACACACACACACACACACACACACACAAACTCCTGAGAAAGGCTGTCACAGATTTACTAGCTGTACCCCTTCTGCCCAGACAATAAGGTAACTACACTGCCACGAGTCAAGTTTACTATTAAAATGTCGAATGGCACTATGTCGACTGTACTATAGTCGAACGCGGAAGTTCGAAAATAGTAATGTCGACGTCATAAAAACAATCTAGGAATGCTTTTAACATGGGTCGAGGTAGGTGTTCAGTATTATTCAGAACTACAAACATCTCCCCTACCTCGAACCATGTTAAAACACAGTCCTAGATTGTTTTTTTGTCGTCGACATTACTATTTTCGAACTTCCATGTTCGACTATAGTACAGTCGGTGTAGTGCCGTTCGACATTTCAATAGTAAACCATTTAAACATATACATTTAATCAGTTATAATAACACTGTTGATACATTTTTAACAGAAGCATCTGTTCAAGTCAGTGTGATAGTCAAATTACACAAAATTATTTACAAAACTCCAGCTAACTATGCTGGCATATGCTACATATGCACTGCCCTATTCTCCCTCTCACAGATGGCAATACCTGACATCATCACAACTATAATGATGTTGTCTACCTGAACTTGTTGAATTCCATGCTAGTGGTTCTCCAACTTGCATGATGTAGGGCACAGGTGGCTTTTGGAAATTGGTGGGTGCAGGTGGCTAGTAGGGGTGTCAGGTGCAGGTGGCTGTTGGTGGTTACTGGGCACAAGTTGTTATCCCAAGCATCCTTCAGTAACATTTCAAGAAAGCAGAGATTGCATCTCCTTCACCCAAATGGATGATGAGCTAGTGGTTTAGATGGTGCCAAGGGCAAGTGACTGTTGGTATGTGCCATACAAGTAATTATATGAAGACTCCCTGTGCTGTGCTGAAGTGGCTCTCAGCAGGTGTAGGCCACCAGGTGCTACTGCTGGGTGCAGAGCCATCCTAGGCAGCTTTAGTGAAGCTCCTCCACTGATATCACAGGGAGGCAGGAACGATATCTCTCTGACCCTGTCAAATGTTCTGTGAGTTGCTCTCCATCTTTAATGGTTTTAACTTTAGGGCTCTCTGAGCAGGTGTGGGGAACATCAGAATATTATTAGGCGCTGGCAGCAAGTGGCTACTGGTATGTGTTGGAAACAGGCTACTATCTGCAGATGTTTGTAACTATTGGCAAGTGGCAGAAACAGGTACTTATCCCAAAGATCCCTCAGAAGCATCACAAAGATGCAGGGATGGTGTCCCCCTGGCTCTACTGAATGTTGTACGCATGTCTTCCAAACATAAATGGTGCCAGGCAGCAGAAGGCTATTAGATGCCTACAGCCACAAGGAATTATCCCAAGACTCCCTCACTGCATCACAAGGAAGCTGGGATGGTGTCTCTATGAAACTGCTGAATACTTTACAAGTGTTTCCCAGCTTAGGTGGTACCAAGTGCAAGTGGCTATCAGCAGGTGCTTGTCTAAGTTAACTACCAAGGTGATTACCTGGGGTGTCATGAATGCAGAAGTCTCTCAATGGATGCTGGGTACAAGTGCTTCTCCCAAAGCTCCCTCACTGACTTTACAAGTTGATGGGAATGGCACCTGTTTGATCTTATTATAAAGTGCACTATTGGTTCCCCACTTGCATGACACCAGGTGTAAGAAGCTATCAGTGTACACTGGGCACATTTGGCTATCATTGGGGGTGTTGTGTAGGTAGTCATCCTAGGGCTCCTCAAGTGATACAAAGGTGGCAGAGATGGCATCTACCTGAATCTGTTAAATGCTGTGTTAGGGATCCCCAACCTACTGCCTGGTGCAGATGGCTATCAATGTGCACTGCATCCACTTGGCAATTGATGGTGCAAACCCTGTTGAATGTTGTGCTGTTGGCCCTGACCTGAGATGGAACAAGGTGCAAGTGACTATCAGTGGGGTGATAGGTGCAGGTTGCTACAGGCAGGTGCTGGATGAAGGTAGTTATCCCAATTCTCTCTACTAGCATCACTAAACAGCAGCAATTTTATCTCCCTGAACCTGTGGAATGCTTTAGACCCCCAGCGTAAATGATGCTGAGAGCTGTTTCTTCTCCATGAGTGTGTGGCATATGTGACAATTATTGGATGTTAGGTGCAGATTCTTATAAAACATCACTCTCACTGTCATCACAAGAAGGCAGAAGTGGTGTTTCTCTTATTCTCTCAGATTGTGTGCTAGTGTCCCCAGCATAGTGGTGCATGGCACAGATTGCCATTGGTGAGTGCCAGATACTAGTGACTATCAGCAAGTGCTGGCCAGATGTAGTTACTCAGAATCTCAACCACTGACACCAGAAGGGGGCAGGGCTGGTATCTCCTTGACTGTCTTAAATGTTGCACTACTGGACTCAGAATAGATGATCCACAGGTGCAGATGTTTATCAGTGACTGCTGGGCACAGCGGACTACTGGAAAATGCCAGGCATGTGTTTTTTTTTTCCACAGGTAACTATCAATTGTGGTTGGGCATAGGTGGCTATCAGCAGTTACCAAGTGCTAGTAGAGAACCCAATGTTCCCACAGTGGCATTGCAAAAACCCAGGGATGGCTGTTCTCAGAAGTGATTGAATGCAGTTCTAGTGGCCTCTTGATTTAGATGGTTCTCTTTGCAGATAGCTGTTAACAAGTGTCTCTGCCTTATGTCCCACCTTGTCAGAGACAACAGGAAGAAATACCTTCTGAAAAATAAAACAGCAATCTAGGAAATGCCACCAGACCAGAAAAGTCAAGGATACTATAAAAAGATAACTGACCACAGGCCCATCTTGGATCTCAGTAGCCTAGCCCACTATGTTGTAAAATAAATATTTCAAATAATCTTGGTGCAAACAATCATTACAGATGCCTCATGAGGGGATTGGATGTTCTACAGGTTGTTTCCTTATACATAAAAATCACCAAGGAATGTAGGAGATATCTATGTTTCCAGGTAAGAGCCAATCATTATTGATTCAGAATTTAGAAACCTGCCCTTCAGTCTCACCACATCCCTCCAGTGTGCTTACCAAGTGGGGGCAGTAGTGATAGCACAGTACAGATTGCTAGGGTCCACGAGCCTCCATTATCTAAATGATTACTTTATATTGGCTTTTTTGCACCAACTAGTCCATGACATACACACTGTCTGATAAGATTGTTTATTCTCCTGGGTATTGTGGTTAGTGTCTCCAAGATATAACCTACCCCAAGTTAACACATCACCTTCTTAGGCTGTACTTTGGTCACCAAGGCTTGCAAACCCTTTCTGCCAAAGGTGGAAATCTAGGCCCTCCAGTCCTCTTTGCTCCACTTACACTAGTCCCAAGGTGAGATAGCAGAGCAAAGCATATCATCAAAATATTGGGGAATATGGAAGCAGCCACTCACATGATGCCACGTCTGTTTGCATATGCGATCCCTGCAGTGGGTGCTCCATCTATAGTGGTGGTAGTATGAATAACAAATATCACAGTAAATCTTCATTCCTGATTCATGCAAGAAATGCCCTGTGTGGTTGGTCCATACCACCAACCAAGGTTTCCAAAAGATCCAGACCATTCCAGGTTCCCCTCAACTCAACATCACTTGCCATGGATGAATATGCCTTAGGGTGGGAGGTCACTTTCAGGTCAGGACAACTCAGTGATCCTGGTCCCCACTGGAACCTCATCTAGAGTTCTTGGTAGTGCTCCTCCTCCTGCAAGTTATCCAAGACTTCCTTCTTTAAAAATCCTTAGCAGTCTACACAGACAATGTGGCTGTGGTCTGGTACATAAAAAGCAAAGGGAGTACACACCCCTTTCCACTATGAAGAGAAACCATCAAGTTGTGGGCTTGGGCAATAACTCACATAATCTTGGTAGTGGCTCACATCATAGGAATCTAATTCTATCCTTTCAAATGGTCCCTGGATCAGAAGCAGTAAACAGGATATCCAGGGTGTGGAGTTGACAAATGCTGAATCTTTTTATATCACCATCAAACACAAAATGCTTTAACTTCTACTCCATCAATCCAGTTCAGGGCAACAATATGAAATAGGCACTGGGAGAAACATAACCTCAGGATATTCTATACACCTGCCCTCCAACTCCCTTTCTAATGAAAACCATTTAAAAATTCCACAGGTTGAAATCCAGACTGATGTTGATGGCCCCATGCTGTCCACACAGATGTGGTTCCTGCCTCTGGACCCCAGCACTCTGGAAAGGCCTGTCTGATCATACTCTGCAACTCACCTCTCACCCCTTGGACCCACCTCACCTTGAAATCAATGCCTTCAGTTTTAAAGTATGGCTTCTCCTGCTCTAAATTTGGCAATGAATTCTAACTTCACATCAAAATTCATAGAGATCCTGACTTTCTTAAAGAACCCCTCTACCAGCAAGACATACAAAGAAAAATGGAAGGTATATGTACACTGTGCTGCAAAAGAAGGAATAGAGCCTCACTCTGCACCCCCAAGTAGATGTTAAAGTACTTTGTAGAAGTCTTTGAACAAGGCCTTAGTTTTTCCATCATTAAAGTCCTACCTGCACTCTCTAAATTTCATCAGTGTCACTACACATACTTAGCTGCAGCAAAGGTTGAGTCAGCCCTTCTTGTTACGTATGTTCAAATTCAGGCCATAATCACAAACCCTATTTTGCCATGGGACTGCCACTTTATCCTAGAGTTGTCAACAAAATCCTCATTGGAACCTGTCATGAAAGCAGATTTCAGATATTTGTCTTGAAAAACTATGTAACCCATGGTAATTACACTGGCCAGAAGGTTTTCAGAACTACAAGCTGCTCACTAACCACCTGACTTTTCATAAAAACAAGGTAATTCTGAGAAAAAAACTTCATTCTTCAAGGCTATGACAGAAGTTGGTCTGAATGAATTAGTCAGCCTGCCAGTCTTCTTCCCCCCATTATCTGCTGTGGGCATACATTTTTTGCCCCCCCCCCCCCAAAAGATCCTACTCCAGGAATCAGTGGAATGGCTGAAAAATGTTGTTCAAAAAGTCCCAAGGTCCTTTCCAAGACACACATGGAGGAGGTTCCCCTAGGTGAAGGGAGGGACTCCAATGGAAGTTGTCACCCTTGTGGCAGTGGTGACTCACAAAACCAGGTTCATGAGAATCTTTCTTTGACAAACCCTTCCACGACTCCTGGACCAAGGCCCAGCTGTCCACCTCTGGAGACAGTCAGACGATGGTTTTCCCTGCACCAGAGAACCTGGCTAGACTTAACAAAAGATACTTGGGTGCAGAGGATTATATCCAGAGATTACTTAATATAATACCATTTTCCCTATCACCACCATTTTCAAGAAAAATCTCCAATGCTCCTCCCAGTCAGAGGGATCAAGCAGCAATTCAACTTCAAACGCTGCTAGAAAACAGATCATCCAAGAGGTATCACCAGACCAGATAGGATCCAGAACTTACTCAAGGTTCTTTAAGTGTCAAAGAAAACAGGGGACAGGGAACCAATTTTAGATCTCACAAATCTAAACAAATCAAGTTACGGATGTTCACGGTTCAGTCCATTTTCCCTTTTTTGGGCAAGGATGACTGGATGTGCTTGATAGATCTTCAGTATGCCTATTATCACATAAAAATGAACAGGTGATCCAGAAAGTTACTTCGCTTCTGGCTGGGAACCAGTCACTACCAATTCAAAGTACTGCCCTTTGGACTCACAGCAGCCTCCAGGATGTTCATCAAATGCATGGCAGTAGTAGTAGTAGCAGCTTACCTCAGGCTCATTACCACTCCGACCAGGCATCAATGCATACATGCAAGGGGAGCAGGTTCTCCACACCTGTACTCTCCTAGGAATAACCATAAACTACAGCAAATTGCAACTTCAGTCAACTCAGACACTGGAATTTATTGGAGCACTTCTCAGTACAAAGTCTGCCATTGCTTCCCTTCTACCACACCGAGTTCAAACAGTAAGGTCATAGGTTAAGAAGGTTGTAAAGAACACCTCAGTTTCAGCCCATACAGTTCTCCGCACTCTAGGCTTCATGGTGGCAGCAATAACCTTAGTGCTGTTACCCAGGTTTTACATGTGGATCCTTCAATGGATGTGATTACTCAGTGGTCAGTCCTTCATCTATCAATGTTATACTGGATAAGAAATACCAAGACTTGCAAAAGAGATCTGTATTCGTGGATCCAATCCAACCAACTGCTTCATGGCTGTCCCTTCATTCCCCAACAGACCAACGCGGGAGTAACCACGGATGCTTCCTAGATAGGGTGGGGGGGATATCTGGGGAAGATAGTCCAGGGTACTTGGTCCCTTGAAGAGGCCAATTTACACACAAATGTTGTAGCAATGAGAGAAGAGCTCTTGGAGTTGCAAACACTTCAAGATGTTCTTCCCTCTGGGCCGATTGCAAATCCTCATTGCCCCCTATTGGCCTTGACAAATTTGGTTTCCCTTCCTCTGCCTCACCTGCTTCAACTGCAGTGGAACCTAGATCCGACTCCAGACCTCCTGTCTTACCAGACGGGTATGCTGCACCCAGATATACCAAATCTCCAGCTGACTGCTTAGCTTCTCCAATTCTCTTTGTAGCCAGACAAGCTTTCATCACCTGTCCAGCATATAATTCTATCTTTCCATAAACTCTTGACAAGAAAAATATATTCCAGTAAATGGAAAAGATTTGCTGTTTGGGCTGAACAACACGATTTTGACCCCTTTTCAGCTCCTATCAATCAAATTTTAGATTTCCTTGCACACTTATTTCAAAACAGTACTAGTTCTTCAACCTTTAAAGTACAACTAGCAGCAATTTCAAATTGCCATACAGGTTTTAATGGCGCATCCATAGCTTCTCACAAATTCAGCAAAGCCTTCTTCTAAGGCGTCCCTTTAAAGACCCTACTCCTCCATGGGATTTAAATTTGATGCTACGGTGTCTCACACAGCCTCACTTTGAAGCATGTGACCTCAAATATCTTACATGGAAGACAATTTTCTTGGTTGCCATTACTTCCACAAGAAGAATCTCCGAGATCCAAACATTATCTTTTAAACCTCCATACTTGGTTTTCCATAAGGATAGAGTGACATTAAGTACTAATCCATTCTTTCTGCCAAAGGTGGTGTCAGAATCTAATATCAATAGAGCTATCAATCTAACTGTTTTTTTTTTTCCAAGTTTACCAACAAAGGAGAATATATCTTACATTTACTGGATGTTCATAGACAATTGCGATTCTATTTGCATAGAAAATAAAAAATCAGAAAAGCTGACCGACTGTTTATTTCTTTCTCAGAACCTACCTTGTGAAAACCAGTTTCCAAAGTTACCATATCAAAGTGGTTGACAAATTGCATTTTCTTTGAAAGTGCACTCCACTAGATCCATGGCTACTTCCGCAGTTTTTCAGTCAAGAATGTCCATGGATGATATATGTGCAGCAGCAACTTGGGCTACTCCCCATACCTTTGTCACTCATTACAAGCTGGATCTGGTCTCTAGAGGTAGGGCATCATTTGGTTCTATGCTGCTCAGGAATATCCTTCCCTGAGCCCACCCTGTACACAGGTAGCTAGGGACACTGTCCCACTTGTTGAGGATAGAATGAAGATTGACATCATCAGATAAAGAAGTTATGTACTTACCATAATGTTCCATCTGTGGTGTCTATCTTCATTCTTCTTGAATTCCCCTCCCTCCAACCCCCAACCTATGGCTTCTGGAGGAACGAGGATTTACAATATCTTTATATACTTATTTATATTCATATGACTTCTGGATATGGCTTTTCCATGGCCCTCTTAATCTTTCTACTCTAATGTAGCAGCAAACAATATCTGAGGTAATTTGGTAGGTGCATTGTGGGTAAGGGAGAAGCTCAAGAGATCTGGTGGTTGCAAACTTTAGCAATGGTTGAGTTGGATCCAACAGATCAGATCTGAACCCACTTGTTGAGGAAGAATGAAGAACGACAACACAGATGGAATGTTATGGTATGTACATAATAAGAAGTTATGTACCTACCATAACGTTCCATGTTAGTTGTCATCTTCTTGCCTTCTTTCTTGCTGGTTGGGTTCGGAGCCGACCCTTGGCTCCGACTCGGCCATTTTCTAAAGCTATAGAGCTATTTACTGGCTCGAGGCCTCCCTATATCCCACAATGCCTGGCGCTAGATCCCCAGATCTCATTTGGAAGACCTAACACCATCACAATACAAGAGGACAACCATCCCAATAGCAAGACTTCAGCTATAGGGCTAAAGAAAAAGGTAGACATAAATCGGTTAAGGCACAGCCAGTGACAAGACTCGTAGGAGAACTCTTCTCGGTCTATCTAGGCTAGGGGGATGGAGGGTGGGATGCAAGAAAGAAGGCGAGAAGAAGACAACTAACATGGAACGTTATGGTAGGTACATAACTTCTTAATGTTAAGTTGTCTCTCTCGCCTTCATTCTTCCTGGTTGGGACAGCGTCCCTAGCACCTTAGTCCTCGGTGGCTCATCGGAACAGACTCTTGAGCACAGTGGAACCAAAATCAGCTCTACTCCTAAAGACCACATCCAATTTATAATGTAAAATTAAGGTATGAGGGGTGGCCCATGTGGCCGCCACACAAATGGCTTCCATTGGTAGTCTTGCTTGAAAGGCTACCGACATAGCTAAAGCCCTAGTACAGTGGCCTTTAGGTTTAGCAGGGAGTTCTTTATTTCTCAACTGATAAACAAGGGTAATAATAGAGGACAACCACCTGGATAAGGTTACTTTAGACACTGGTCGACCCTGCGTACCGTCTGCATAGGACATGAAGAGTTGGTCTGATTTCCTTATTTGCTCGGTCCTATGCAAATAGAAATGTAATTGCCTATGAACGTCCAACTGGTGTAATTTGTGTTCAGCTTTGTTGGAATAATTTGGAAAAAAGACTGGCAGATCGATGGATTGATTCAAATTGTTCTCGGAGGGGACCTTAGGAAGGAACGAAGGATTAGTCCTGAGTGAAACTCTATCCTTATGGAAAACTAGATAAGGAGGACGAACACAAAGGGCTTGAAGTTCAGAAACTCTCCTCGCTCAAGTAATAGCCACCAAAAAGAGGGTTTTCCAAGTAAGCAATTTCAATGAACAGGAAGCTGCCGGTTCAAAGGGAGGAAGTATCAAGGAAGCTAGGATCAAATTTAAGTACCACGGAGGCGGGGGATCTTTCACTGGAGGCCTGAGCAAGATTGTTCCTTTCAGAAAGGCTTTGCAAAGCTTATGGGACATGATGCTGGTTTCTGACAGGCCCGTATGGAAATTAGAGATTGCCGCTAATTGAACTCTAATGGTGGCCGATGAGGAGCCCGCTTGAAAAGGTTCTGCTAAGAAGTCCAGAACATTATGGACAGGGGCCGTGAAGGGATCTATATTTCTAGCCTCTGCCCAGAAAGAGAAACGTTTCCACTCACTAGCATAATTCTTCCTGGTTGTAGGTTTGTGCAAGGAAAGGATAATCTCACGCACTGAATTGGAAATACTGGGAAGCCTGGCTAAGGATGGAAGTGGAGCAACCAAGCAGTGAGGTTGAGAGACTGAAGAGACTGATGCAGCCTGCCCGACTGATGGATCAGGAGGTCCGGAACTGGGTCCAGATTCCAAGGCTGTTCTAAAAGGTGACGATGCAGGAATGGGAGCCAGATTTGTCAAGGCCAGTAGGGGGCAATGAGGATCATCCCACAACCTAGCATGGTAGCTTTCTGAATTAGTTTGGGAATTAGTGGAAAGGGTGGGAATGCATACAGAAGTCCCTGGGGGCCAATCGTGAACTAGAGCGTCTCTGGGGGAGTGTCCGAGAAGAGGGAAGAGAGTGAAGAAACTGTCGCACTTGCTGTTGAGAGGTGTTGCGAAAAGGTCACAGCAAGGCTGACCCCATTTGTGGAAGATTCTGTCCGCTACTGTTCAGTTCAGAGACCACTCGTGAGGCATGAGAATAGCTCTGCGTAGCCTGTCCGCTATGACGTTGGACTTCCCAGGGATGTGCGTTGCCATCAGAAACCGTTGAGAGGAGATCACCCACTGCCATAGTCTGAGTGCTTCTCGACATAAGGGATATGACTTGGTTCCGCCCTGCTTGTTGATGTACCACACTACAGACATATTGTCTGTCTGAATTGCAATGGTCCCAATGGGTAGAGAGTTCTGAAGAGCTTGCAACGCTAAAAGCACCGCCCTCATCTCCAAGACGTTTATGTGCAAGTGGAACTTGTGGGGTTGCCAGGTGCCCTGGACCATCCTGCCCTGAAAATGCCCCCCCCACCCGTTCAGGGAGGCATCCGTGGTCACCGAGGCAATTGGAGGAGGAAGGACAAATGGTCTGCCCTGGGGTACTGATGGAGAGACCATCCACCAAGCCAAGTGGTCTTTGCATGATTGTGTGATTATTATCTTGTGAGACAAAGGAAGTTGTTGAAAGGACCATTGGGTGAAAAGCATCCACTGGAGAATCCTCATGTGAAAACGAACCAGGGGAACTAATATGATCACTGCTGCCATGAGACCTAAGGTTTTTAGGACAAATCTGGCCTGAATCTTTCTGCATCCTAATAATACCTGTACATATTGGCGAATGTCTGCCACTCTGTCTACTGGAAGCCTTGCAGACAGATCTTTCGTATCTAATCTTGTGCCTATAAAGGTTAAGGACTGACAAGGCGACAATGCAGACTTTTCAAAATTTATTGAGATACCTAGGTTGGAGCATGTTTGGATGGTATAATCCCTGGCTCTTAGCAATTGATGTCTGGTGGTAGCAGTAAGGAGCCAGTCGTCTAGATATGGAAACACCTGGAATCCTTGCCGTCTCAGGTGAGCAGTAACCACTGCCATGCATTTGGTGAACACTCTGGGGGCTGTGGTGAGACCAAAGGGCAGGGCTCTGAACTGGTAATGACTGGCTCCCAGCCGGAAGCAGAGAAACCTTCTGGAATGCCTGTCCATTTTGATGTGGTAGTACGAATCCTGAAGATCTATGGAGCACATCCAATTGTCCTGACCCAAAAAGGGTAGAATGGACTGAAGTGTGACCATCCGGAACTTCGTTCTTTGAACAGACTTGTTTAGTCTGCTGAGATCCAAAATGGGTCTCCAGTCCCCTGTCTTCTTTGGTACCAAAAAGAACTTTGAGTAAATTCCAGATCCTTGCTGGTCTGCTGGGACTTGTTGGATGGCCCGTTTTTTTAGCAGTCTTGAAATTTCTTGTACTGCCTGTTCTCTTAGACTGGGTGGAACATCTGGGATGGGGTTGTTTGATTTTAAGGGAGTGTGGACAAACGGGATTTTGTAACCTCCGGATATGATAGACTGTACCCATCTGTCTCGAGTGATGAGAGGCCAGGCTTCTGGGTACAGAGACAACCTTCCCCCGACTGCCTCCGAAGGCGGACAGCCGGGCAGCCCCTCAGGGGTGCTGGAAGGGCTTGTCAGAGAAAGATTCTCTGCTGCCCTGATTCTGCGGACCCCCTCTGCCCCGCGGGCGGTGTCTATTGTTGTTCCCTTCTCTGCTTCTGGAGGGGAAACTCACCACGTGTGTCAGACATGGCTCCTGGGGTTTCTGGAACCACATCTTCCCACTCTTCTGACCCTTAGGGTATGGTCTAGAGGGAGTAGAAAAATGGACTCCAACGGCAGAGAGAGTCTTGCCTTCCTGCTCACACCTGGTAAGTGTATCTTTCACCTGAGGTCCAAACAGAGCCGAACCATCAAAAGGGGTGTTGGTGAAAGACGCCTTGAAGGGATCAGCGAAGTTACATAACTGCATCCAGGCATGCCTTCTCAAAGCCACGCCTGTGCCTGCAGCTCTACTCACCCCATCAGCTGCATATGATATGAACCGCATGGAGGAGTTAACGATAGAATTAAAAGTCACCAGCTGGAAGTGTATCTTGTCTTGAGCCCCCGCAGCTGATGGATCTTGCAGGGTATCTCCTAGCTCCTTGAGGAGATCCCTCTGAAGACGGGTGAAGTGGCACAAATAATTCAGCGACCGCATGGAGAAGGTCACTGAGGAAAACATCCACTTCTCATATCTATCCATCATCCTAGACTCTTTGTTAGGGGGATGGACAGGTACAGAAGTGTCAGCCAACTCCTTTTTCATGGCAGCTGCTACCATCATGGCATCAACGGGGACACCCTTTGTCAGAAACTGTTTATCCTGGGGGGCCGTGATAAACTTAGTGGGCCTGCGAGGGGTTGGTTCCAGTGTGTCCGGAGCTGACCACGCCTTCTGAGCCACCACTTCCATTAATGGATCTAAAGGCAGAGACACCCAGGAGGTGGAGGGGTGAGAAGCAAATGCATCCAAGTATACCGACTCGTCCTCAGAAGGGTTAAGGGCAGACCAGTTCCCCCTCTGCTTAAGGATCTCAAGGATGTCTGAGAAAGAGACATCTTCAGAGGGGGATTTTGGGGACTCTTCCGAATCCTCCAAGTCAGTATCTGATGTGACCGACTCTGGGGAGTCAACATGTTTCCTCTTACATTTCCTCTTTTGAGGGGGCTCCTCTGAAATCTCATGGGAGGCCTCGGAAGAGGAAGATACACCCAGTGGGGTGACCTGTAGCTTTTGATCCCCTCGCTTGGGGTCTGGAGGAGGGGCAGAGACCGAAGCAGGCACCCTGGGGGGAGGAGCTGAACGGGCTGATCGAGGTGCAGACTCAGAAGTCAGCACGTTCCTCATGACCTCGAAGGCACCCCTGTCCAGCACAGAAGAGGGCCCCCGCTCCGAGGAGATGGGAATCCTCTCTGGCACCAAAAGGGATGGCTCTGAGGCCAATGTAGGAGCTGAGCTTACCTGCGCCGAAGCTCCAAGAGGGAGAACTGGGTCAGACAAGGGTCTGATGCCACTCGCCCCCTCGGAACCGATGAGGGAGTCTCGGCGCCCAGATCTCTCCAAGGATGGAACCATTGAAGAAATCAGAGCCGACGAAGGAGCCAAAAGGGGAAGCATCGGCGCCAATGTTTGCAGGATCCGAGCCCCAACAAGCTCCGGCTCCGAACTAACAGGAGGAGTTGGAGGAGGAACTACTTCAGAAAGGGGAGCAGCCACAGCCTGATGAGGAGGGCTAGTTAACATTTTAGCCAGGGCCTGCGATTTGAGGAGTCTACTAACCACTCTCTCAAAGTCATGATCGGACAGCCTTGAGGACCGAGAAGAGTGGGACCTATGGCTCCGTTCGGACTGTAGCAAAGGTGATCCCGGTGCCGAGCGAATCGACTCCAGGGATGGCGATCTGGATCGCTTACGGCTCCCTGACGGCTCCAACACCAAGGTCGGAGCCGAGAGAGATTTTGATACTTTGGTCCCGGCCAGAACCGAAATTGAAGCAGATGCTCCACCTGGCAACGGCTCCATACTGGGAGCTGACGGCTTGGTGGGCTTAGGGGTTTTAGCTGGCTGAGACTTTGCCGGAGACCCCTCGGGTTTTAATAAACCCCCTGAGAATGAACTTGTTCCTACACTCCTGCAGGACTCTCGGACTAAAGGCATGATATACTGAGCAAGAGTCCTGCAGGTGTAGGGAACCCAAACAATAAACACAAGAAGTGTGACCGTCTGTCAGAGACATTTTCTGACAGCACGAGTCACACTTCTTGAACCCTGATACCTTGGTATCCTTTGACATGTTATAAATCAAAGGTATACTGAGGGATGAAATTTTAGACTAGTGCAAAAAACACACACACTCACACACACACACTAGTCCCATTCCTTCACACAAAAATTTTAGGTATCTATGCAAACTAAAACTAAGAAACTATGATTTTAGACTACAAAGGCTAAACACTACTTCCTACTGAAAACAATGTAAAAGGGAAGGGGATAGCCTCTAACTTAAACGGCCTACTAGGGTGATGGGGGGAGGGGAGAAACTCTCTAAGTAAAAATGAGTTTCCTAAGGGTCAGAAAACACAGGGAAACCTAAGACTAGTCTACAGTACTACTCTGATTAACAAAAAGATTCGAAAAATATACACAACAGTTAAACTACTAAAAATACAAAAGATTAATACGACCTGAGCCAGTGAAGCGCAACCTCGTAGCTGAAGTGGCAAACGAGATCTGGGGGTCTAGCACCAGGCATTGTGGGATATAGGGAGGCCTCGAGCCAGTAAGTAGCTCTCAAGCTTTAGAAAATGGCCGAGTCGGAGCCGAGGGTCAGCTCCGAACCCAACCAGCAAGAATGAAGGCGAGAGAGACAACTTAACATCTTCTTTTTTTCCAGTGTACATGACTGTTATTCCAGTAGAAACCGAGCATTTTACTAGGGCTGCTGGAGAGGGGACGTTTATTGGGTGGTGTGGTACAGTATGGGCCACTTTTAAAGGTGAGAGGGTAACCTATTTACATAAAGCAACTGGAGGGTTATACACTGGTGGGTATTGAGGTGATGATTAGAGACAAATATGGAGACAAATATGAGTTGTTTTTGCATTGTCGGTAGGTTTGTCAATTTGGCATTACCTAAAAAAGGCACTATGGGTGTGGATAAAGTTTTAGCCACTATTTGAAAACCTAGACAGGAAAAGTGCAGACCATCCTTGGAAAAGAAACATGGTCTATTAACCATGTCCTCCTAAGATGACAAATATTGGTTCCCCTTAGAATAACACTAGAATGATAGCCAGTTGTTGAAATCAATCATTTTTTTTTTGCTCCTGTTGTGGTGTCAGTGATGGTAATATATTGCTCAGTGCTAGGTTCATACCAGCCTGGGACATGCAGTCTGAAAGTTCCATAACGTCTGTCTTCATAAAGTCCAGAGAGGTACATCTCAGTTCATTTACACCTACATGGGCTATGATGGAATCATGCTGGTACCTGTGACTTAATGACTTGAGTGCATGTGTGACTTGGTGGATTGTGGCATCAGATAAGCATTTAACAGTTATCTTCTCCTTGTTCATCCTGGTTAGAGGGGGTTAATTTTATTGTATAATGGAGTCCCCTATGATGAGAGTTCTAGGAAGTGTATTTGCTTGCCTTAAGGGCTTAGTGTTTGGGACTGCACTGAGAGTGACAGTATTTACAGTGTTAAGTGTTGTTTTTTCTGGGTATCTTTAGGCTTGCTGGGGTATAGCTTTGACAACAGATGGTGTGGAGACATTTGTTTTTCAGGAAGATTGCTTTTAAGTGCCTCACCATACATTACTCTGTGTGTGTGTCGTGCACTATGTGAGGTGGGTGTTGTGTGTGAGTTTGACAATCTGATGTGTACTTGTATGCCAGAGATTAGCTTCTGTATAACTTTCGCATAATGTGTCTGCTTTTTTAAGGATTAAGTGGGTGTCAGTAAACAGGGTCTATATTAGATCATCGAAATGGCAGAATTTCGAATGATCTAATATCGAACCCAATATTGCAAATTCTGAAAACAGCGAAGCTGCACAAAACTGAATTCTTTCCCTAGGAAAGAATTCTGTTGGCTGTTGTTGTGGCTTTGCTGTTTTCAGCGATGCAGTGGAAAGTTACGGGTTGGGTTAAGGTAAGTGTGTGATTGTGCGGATGTTCAAGTTAGGGCACTGGTTGGGTAAGTTAGGGTTAGGGTGCGAGTCAGGTAAGTGTGCGATTGTGACAGAATTTGGGGCTAGGGGCGGGTTAAGTGAGTTAGAGTTAGGGCGCGGGTGAGGTGAGTGTGCGATAGTGATGGATCTTAGGGTTAGGGTCTGGGTTAAGGTAAGTGGATAGATAGTAGTGTATGCGCAGTGTAGTGTAGGGTTACATATAACTTTTAAATGTGTGTGTGTGTGTGTGTGGATTGCTGCTTTTTAGTGTGCTTCTGGTGTGTGTGTGTTTCTTGGAACAGCAAATTTTTTCCCTGGGAAAAAATTTGCTGTTTTGAGGTTTTAATATTGTTAGGGTTTGGGTTTTGCAGTTCAGCGTTACGGCATTCAATAATGAGCCATTTTAATGATCTGATATAGATCCAGTAAACATGAGACAATTGCTGCATCTTCTCAAGATGCCTATATCCAACAAGCTGGCTACAGAGGTTAGGAAATTGAATATCCATACTGCCTTTGACTGATGGGCTACAAGGGAGTGGTCTATTAAGGTTAGAAGGCTATTAAGGGTGCATTGTTAGTGCAGACTAATAAGGGTGCTTTATTGGCGCAGATTATGCTAAACAGAACTAAATTGTACTAACGTTAATGGTTTACTAAATCTGTAGGTATTGCCACTTGATGCCCAACTAGCTGCTCTAATTACTCAGTACTCCTAATGTAAAAACCCTGTAGAAGAGACCTACAAGTGCAATGCTACCACAAACCAATTACCTTACTGAAGGTGATTTCAACCAGGTTTACAGCAGTAGCAGTGAGAGTAAGAGCATTTTGTTTACAACAAAATACAGTGAAATGCATACATAAAAGCAGGAAACAGTACTGATCAGTCAAAATAACTTAAGTGAGTATGATTTAGCAATCAAAGGTACTTAACTTTGCCTGGATGGCACTGGATACAAGAAAAAAACACTTCTGGAACACAAGCTAGGACTCCAAGCTTTGCTGAAGACTAGTGAAATGAACAGAAGACAATAATTAGTAAAGGAAGTTTACTCAAGAGCAATAGTGGTTTGCTGGGTGGGCACTCAGTATCATGGATCTTTGGAAAACAGTGGGTGGGAAGACTACATGAATAGCTTATGCAACAGACAATAACAACGAAAGAGGGAAGGGAGAGACTTTGGAAATCAGATTACCGCAATGGGTGGAAGCCAGAGACACAGTCTTATAAAACCACTATAGCAAAAGGGAGGGAGGGTTCAGAAATGTTTTCAAGGAGCAAGCAGGCTAGCTGGAGAAGTATCCAATCAAATAAAGCCAATATTGGAGCTATTTCAAAAAGTTTATTTTAATGTGTTAGTGTGGGATGTAGCAGACACAAAATGCAGCTTTAAGCAGGTAATTGATAAGCAGATTGTAAAAGCACTGAAGCACAGACTGGATCAGAGACTATTTTTTCACTATTGAACCTCTGCCCTAGTTAAAGGCACCAGACTATGCATATATTTATCATAGTTTCATAGTTTCATAGTATAGTACTAGGCTATCTGCCCTGGGGCATTTGTAAGCCTAGCCATAGTGATGTGGCTTTTGCCACCCCATGAAATGGTACAAAAATGTACAGAATAAATCTAGAATACTGTGCCTCTGTCTAGTAGTGACACAATGAAGGTCCCCTTATATAATAGAATTAGTTTACTGTGCCCCTGTCTAGCAGTGACACAGATGTGACCCCTGGGGTAAACTTACGATCTCCCATCCACTCATCAAGATTTCTCTTGAAGAGAGTCAGTGAGGGACTCTGCCTAATACGAACCGGGATCCTGTTCCAAAGCATGGGAAGCCTCTGGGTTATGAATCTGTCCCTCCAGCATGTCCTATTCATACTTGTGCCGAGGTTTAAGTCTTTAGCTCTCGTGGTCCTGATGGATTTGGATTTTTTGAGGTGGAGCATGTCCATCAGATCCTGATTGGACATGGCCTTGTACGTCCGGCAGAGATCACCTCTGAGCAGGCGGTATGCTACTGAATAGAGCTGGAGTTTCTTTAGTCTGGCAGAATAAGACATATGTTGGAGACCCTTGATCCTTTTGGTGAGGTACTTTTGTGGTCTCTCCAGCTGTTGCAAATGCTGGGTGAGGTACATACCAAATGGGGCATTGTACTCAATCATGGGTCTGATGAGGGAGGAATATAGGGGTACAATGACATCCTTGGATCTGGATGTGAATCCCTTCATGGTGAGGTGTGCAAGGTAGAATGTTTTTCTAACCACTTTGGCAACGTGGGTGTCAAATGAGAGGTCGCTGTCTACTTTCGTCCCTAGGTCTCTGATTACTTTTTCCGTAATCAGTGGGTTGCTGTCTATGTGATAATTTGTGGGTACTTTGTTTTTTCCAAAAGGGATGACTATACATTTTTTGGCATTTAGTTTAAGGTCAGTAATAGTGTTTATGGAAAAATGCAGTAATAAATGACTAAGTCTCAAATCTGGCAGTAGTACTCAGTCCTGCCGCAACTGAGAATTAAACTATGGCCTATCAGGGTTTAAAATACAAATGAATAGATTTTACAAATAATTCTATTTGTGGAAATACAAGTGCAGAATAATGCAGAAACACAATATTCCCACAACTGCAAATTAAAATACAAGACTAAGGCCCAGAACAAACTAAAAAGATGCAAACAGATATATTTTGACTAAAACATAAAAAGGCAGAAAAGTCCAAAGAAGTATCACTACTCAGGTCACTATAAGTGCAACTGAAATATTTAAGCTGAATTGAAATAATTTTCTTTCTTTTTTGATGAAAAGCTAGTTACACACAGTTCTAGATCTCTCCAAGTCTTGAATAAAAGATGTCAGAAAAGGATGTAAATGTATCCTTTGACACTTCCATTAGGGTACTCTCAGAGATAAAGAAATAAATCATAGTGAGTTAGAAGTAGAACACTATGAAGTGATAAAATGCCCCTGGCTTTCTATCTCTCTGCAGTCACTTCTAAGAAAGAGAGAGAACATCTGGACCAACTGGAAAAGGGTAACGATAGCAACCTATACCACCAGTTTCTTAAAAGTTGGAAAGAAATACAGCTTGGCAATCAAAGGGGCCAAGTCTAACTTCCTAAGGAAGAAATCGGGACACCCAAAGCAATTTTAGAAGCTGCTTAGACTGCAGATTAATCTCTGAGGCAGTGGCACCTATTCAACCACTTAGTGCAAAATAATGTTTAGAGTATTTTAAAACATACCTTTTGTGACTCTACTACCTTCAGTTTCCCAGTAGTTAACACTAAATCAGTTGCAAAGTTATTGAAATGCATGACTTTTTCATTCATATGATTATCTGCTATGAAGGGCTATGTTAAGCCCAGTCAATAACCTGACGTCAGAATCAAATCCTGTACCTTGTCTCTGTGAGGTGAAGATCTTAACAATTATGCTAAACCCATACTATGTGGAATGGAGGTGGGCAGAAATTAAGGATGTTCACTTGTGTTTGTTTGAGGAGCCGACCAAATACATACACCAATGAGGAAACTATAACAGAAGGCTAAAACAATTAGAATAAGCAAAAACATCTGTAATAAAAATGTGGATTTAGGCAAAGATTACATTGTACTTGGTTACAGAATACCAAATCCTCCCTCTTGACATTACCAGGAGGCAGGCATGGTACATCCCTAAACCTGTTATATTCTTTGCTAGTGATAAACCAGCTTAGAAAGTGCTGGAGATAGCTGGTTTATAATCAATGTAAAACTTTAGCAGTTATCACAAAGCTTCCCTCTGACCTTAAAAGAAGAGAGGGATAGCATTTCCATCACATTGTTGAGAAAAGTCCTAATGGTCCTTCAGATTGGCATCAGGTGTGTGTGTGTGTGTGGGGGGGGGGGGGTGGGCTGTTGGCTAGTGCTGAGCATAAACAGTAATCCAGGGCTCAGTACTTCACCACAAATAGTGAATCCAATTCAGTGGAAAACAAGGATTTATTCTAAAATGCACTCAAATAGCATAAAATGCGTGATATAAAAGCAGATAAATTCTCTAGCGCCTCGGCAAACTTGCCTTTAACAGAGTAAGAACTTTTCATATACATTTTCATCACCTTTATACTAGCATGAAACACACCCTCTTAACACATTAATTAACAAATAAAGGAACAGCATTATAATACACACAGTAATACATACTATTCATATGCACACTTATAACAAACTTTTACAAGAACAATCATAATTTAACCCTCTAGGATTTAATGTATTAAATTTTAAAATTAAACATAACTCTTTCTTTCTTAATATATATTTAATTTGTTGCTCATTTAAATATGTGTTGCCTTTTACACTATCTAAAACCGTCACAACTATAATCCCTCTGGATTACCATTATGAAATTTATTAAAATGCAATGCTATGGGGCTAGTTTGTTTATAATTTTTTATGTCTCTAACATGTTCTTTAATTCTACATGCAAGAGACCTCTTAGTTTCTCCCACATAAAATTTATTGCATGTACATCTCATACCATATATAACTCTCTATGTGTTGCAATTAAATGTGCCATTTGTAACAAAAGAGACCCCATTAATAATATTAAATTCCTTAACTACATACTTGCAAATACTACATTTACCATAAGCTGTAGTACCCAACTGTTCTACTTGCTTTCCCATTTTAATATTAGGCATATTAAACCGACTGTGTACAATAAAATCTTGAATACTTCTACCTTTTCTATATGAAAAACTCATTCTTTTATTACTTAAAAAATCTACCTCACTTTTAACCAAATTCCAACTGCATTTAACTTGTTCCATAATCTGATCAGACAGTACAGAAAAAATTGAAACAAAATAAATACAGTCACTAATCTTCCTATTAGTCCTAATATTTTTAGTAACACCTTGTTTCTCATTTTTCCTTACCTTTTTTAAACTCTCATTTACATCCCTTTCATTGTACCCCCTTAATATAAATAATAATAGTAATCCAGGGCTCCTCCACTGATGTTAAATGAAGGGGTGGTGGCATCTCCCTGTCCCTGATCCCTGTGTAGCTGGTGTTGGGCACTCTGACTTAGATTGTGGCAGCAGCAGATGGCTGTTACTGGGTTCCAGGTCTGCATGACTCTCAGTGGGTACCTGATTTAGATAGCTATCCTAAAACTCCCCCACTGACATCACAAGGAGGCAGAGATGGTATCTTACTAATTCAAGAAAATGCAGTACCAGTGACCCCCAACTTTGATAGTGCCTCATTTAGTTGTCTCTTGACTGATTTCAGATCCATTTTGCTGTTAATGCATGGTTGGTGCAGGTGGCTATTAGCAGGTTCTCAACAAATGTAGTTGTGCTATTGTTGCCATGTGAACAGCACAAGATGGCTGTGATGGTGTCACCATGTCCTTGTTGAATGCAGTGCAATGCTAGTTGTTGCCTACCAAAATGGTGTAGGGCACAGTTGACTACCAGCAAGTGTTGAGAACAGCTTTTTTTTAAAGGTTCCAGTAACAGATGCCTACTGGTGGGCTACAGATACAGGGAGCTGTTGGTGGGTGCCAAGTGTAAGTAGTTAGTCCAAGGCTTCCCTCTCACTGACATTACAATAAGGAGAGGTAGTTCCCAGTGACCTTCTTGAATCTGTTAATAGACCCACAACTTAGGTGTAGCTGCTTACAGGTGACTTTTAGCTAGTGCCAGGTACAGATGGTGCTGACAGGTGCCAGCTACTGAATGGATATCTGTGGGTGACTAATGCTCTCCACTAACATTACATAGAGGTAGGGTTGACTTTTCCCTAACACTGATGATTGTTGGGCTGTCGGCACCCCCAACACAGATGTGCTTAGCACAGGAGAGTACTAGATGTAAGCTCAGGGGGCTATTGAAGGGTGCCAAGTGCCGAAGACTATTAGTGGATGTCTGGCACAGTTGTCTCTCACCAATGTCTGCACACAGTTATCCCAAGGCAGCCCCCACCAACATCTCATGGAGGAAGGAATGTCATGTCCCTGACTCTGACGGATGCTTTGATAGTAGCTATCCATGTTCAGTGGTAGGAGCTCAGGTGAGTATTGGCAGATGCCTAACATAGGTGGTGACTGGCAGGTGATAAACATTGGTGGCTACCCAATGATCCTACACTGACATCACAGTGAGTCAGAGATTGCATTTTCTTGACTCAGTCTCAGAAGTAGTGCTAATTTTCCCCAGAGTAAATGAACACATGTAATAGGAGCTGTCACAAGTGGTTATTGGCTGGTGTCAGTTACAGATATCTATCCCAAGGATCTTTAACTGAAATCACATGAAAAGACCATCCTGGATGATGTGCTATTGGCTCCCTAACTTAAATAGTGCTATCTACACAAGCCTACTGGGAAGTGTCTGACACAGGTGACCATCACAGGATGTCAGGCACAGGTGACTATTGTTGAGTGTCACATACAGTTAGTTATTATTTCAATGTTCCCACAGTGACATCACAAGATGCAGGGTGGCATCTCTTTGACCCTGTCAAATGCAGTTCTAGTGGGCCCTTACATGGTGGGTGCCAAACACGGGTAGCTTTTTCAAAACACCCCGATAATGTCACAAGTATAGACAGATGGTGTCTCCTTGACTGTGATGAATGTTGTACTAGTGGCCCTCAAATTAGATCTTGTCATGTACAGACGGCAATAGGCAGATGCTAGGCGCAGAGAGTTACACCAAATGCTCCCCACTGACGTCACAAAGTGACATCGATGATACTACCCTGAGATCATTGAATGTTGTATTACAGGCTTGTTAAAAGAGGTAGGAGAAGCACAGGTGCCTACCTAGTGGCTTGTACTGGGAACAAGTTGCTATTGCAACTCTCACCCACTGACATTGCTCAAAGGCAAGGTGCATCTTTTATGTTGTCAAAATCTGTGCTAATGACACCCTAACAAAATGCTACTGGTTGCAGGAAGCTATTGGGATGAGCCAGTCACAAGCTGTTATCTCCTGGCTCTGACAATGACATCACAAAGTGTGCCACCTCCAGTTCTGTTAAGTGCTGTGCTACTGGTCCCTTAACTTGTAGCAATTGTAGATGGCTGTCAATGGGTACCAGGAATAGGTGGCTTTTGGTAGATGCTGGGTGCAGATAATTATCTCAAGGTTCCTCCATTGACATAACTAGGTGGGGATGTTACCTCCCTGACCTTGCAAAATGATGTGTTAGTGCTCCCTGACACCCAATCTTGATGTTGCTAGCACCAGGTGACTATTTTCAGGTGTTGAGTGTAGATGCGATTTGGGTGCTGAGCATAGATGTCTATTAACTTTTACCAGACACAGATGGCTGTCAGTGGGTGCTGGGGACATGGTTATAGGTAGTCATTGGTGGGTGCTAGGCAGGGTGCTATCCACTGGGTGCTGGGGACATGGTTACAGGTAGTCACTGGTGGGTGCTAGGCAGGGTGCTATCCAGTGGGTGCTGGGGGCATGGTTATAGGTAGTCATTGGTAGGTACTAGATCAGGTGCTATTAGTGGGTGCTGGGGACATAGTTACAGGTAGTCAGTGGTGGGTGCTTGGCAGGGTGCTATCCACTGGGTGATGGGGACATGGTTACATGTAGTCATTGGTGGGTGCTATCACTGGGTGCTGGGGACTTATTTACAGGTTGTCATTGGTGGGTACTAGGTTGGGTGCTATCAGTGGCTGCTGGGGACATGGTTACAGGTAGTCACTGGTGGGTGCTAGCAGGGTGCTATCAGTGGGTGCCAGATGAGGCTGGGCTGGTTGTTAGCACATTCTGGGCACGGATAGTTATCTAGTGGTTCATCCACTGATACCCCAAGGCAGGATGGATGTATTTCTGTCCATGATGAATGCCATGCCAGTTGCCTTTTATCTTAGCACAATGTGCAGGTGTATAGGAACATGTGCTGGGAACAGGTAGCTCTCCCAGGACTCTCCTAATGACACCAGAAGGAGGCAGAGATGGTCTCTTAAGAAGCTTTTGAATGTGTGAAGGTAGCCTCCAACTTGGATGTTTCTAGGAAATGGTGGATTTTAGCTGGTGATGTACACAAGTTGCAGTGTGCATGCTGGTTACATCCCAAAGTTTCTCTAACAACAGTATAAGGAGACAAGGTTGCTGTCTCACTGACCATGTTTCTTTTAGTAGCTCCCAGCTTAGATGATGCTAGGTGCAGGTGGCTAATGTCAAGTGCTGAATGTAGGTAGCTATCCTTGGGTGCCAGGTAGAACTGGCTGTCAGGTGGTGCTGAGTGATCACAATTATACAGGATGCCATGTCTCTCACCCTATCAATTGCTGTACTGGTGACCATCAGTGTAGATGGTCCCAGAGAGACATGTCTGTCAGTGGGTGCAGGTGCAGGAAGCTACCTCAGAGCCCTTCACTAGTATTATAAGAGAAAATAAATAGGACCTTTATGACCCTTTTGAATGTTTTATTAGTGGCCCAGCAAATTAGATGTTGTTGGGCAAAGATCATTACAAGTGGGTGCCAAATGCAGGCAGTTTTATCAAGGCTTCCCACACACAACACAAAAGAGGGAATGATGTGCATCCCTAATCCTGATCAATGCTGTACTAGTGGTCCCCAACTGATTTGGTGCCAAGTACAGGTGGCTGTTACTGCATGTTAGCTACAGGAGGCTATGGAGGATACAGGTGTAGGTAATTGCCCCAAGGTTCCCCACTGATATCATTAGGTGCAAAGTAACATCTTAGTAACTCTGTAATATGCTGTGCTAGTGGTCTCAACATAGGCAGTGAAGAAAGGGCCTGGCTTTTAGTACATGCTTAGTGTCCATTACATGGGGTTGTCAGTGGGTGCTGGCTACAAGTGACTGTCGGGGATGTCAGGAATAGATATTTATCTCAAGGCTTCTTCAATGACATCACAAGGAAGCAGGGACAGTCTTCTTGACTCTGTTAAATGATGTGCTAGTAGCTCTTAAGTTAGACAATACTGGGTATACCTAGGAGATGGTGGATGCTTTGTACAATTGGCTAGTGACAGGTGACAGTCACAGGTGGATACTAGTGAGTACTGGATGCAGGTAAATATTCCAAGACTGTCCCACTGGCATCACAAGATGACATCTCCTTCACCATGTTGACTGCTGTGGCAATGCCCCCCCAACATAGATGGAACTAGGAACAAGTAGCTCTCTACTGGTGCCATGAAAGGTAGTTTCCCAAATTTCATCGACTGACATCACAAGGAGGCAGGAATGATATGTCCCTAAGCCCAATAAATGCTGTACTAGTTGATGTCCAACAAGGTGGTGCAGGTGGAGATGGCTATTGGTGGATACCAGGTACATGTGACTATTGACAGTTGTTAGAAGGACACATCTGCTGGTGATTGCTGAGATCAACAGTTATTCCAGTGCTCCCATCATCATCATCATCAACCAGCCTTTTTCCCATTTTCTACATGGGGTTGGGGTGTTGTGTTAACTGTCGCCATCTATCTCTCTCAATTTGATGCCACACTCCTGCCTTCTTTGACATTCATGTCTGACTGTCACAGATGTTCTCTCACGCAATCCATCCACTTCTTTGCTGGATGCCCTCATTTCCTCTTACCTTCTTCCCGTCTTTCCCAAATCTACTTCACCAGATTGTTTTCTGCTTTTCTGCACGTGTCTGAACTACCGTGATCTGTTCTCTTTGATGTTTTCTGTAATTGGTGCTACTTTGGCTTCTGCTCTTATGTCCTCCTATCTTTGTCTGTTTCACAATGTGCATCCTAATACCCTTCTCAGCACTTCTTTTCCATCACCTGTAGCTTTTTCATCTGCTCTGCCTTTACTGTCCAGGTTTCTGTACCATACAGTTGTACTGGTCACAGCACTGTTTTGTACACCTTACTTTTCAGCTTCTTTGGCATTCTTCTGTCATAGACTACACCTGACACTCTATTCCAGTTGGCAGCAGCCCCTCTGATTCTAAGTTTTGACCTCTTTACTTGAAGCTGTTAACCTGTTTCACTATCTTCCCTTCTGTCTCAGTTCTCAGCTTCTTCTGATTTCCCCAATTTGCTGCCATTATCACTGCCTTATTTGTACTTAGTTTCATCCCATTTGCATTCCATTCCCCTATCCTTTGCTGAAGTTCTTGCTCAGAGTCTGCCTGTAATGCCACATCATCTGTGTACAGCAACTTTATTGATCTGTCCCATCTGACTTGTTTGCTAATATAGTCCATCACCAGTATTAAACGCAGTGGGCTCAGAGCTGAACCCTGTGGACACCCACTCCCCCAGGGAACCCCTTTGTGAGACCGAACACTGTATGTAGTTGAGTCATTGGGTCCTTGTACATAGTCTGCACTAATTCTACCAATGTTTCTGGGACTTTGAACCACCACAGTACTGCCCAAATCAGCTTTCTTGGGACCTTGTCATATGCTTTTTCCAAGTGTAGGAATGCCCATTTGGACACTTTTCTCATCTCTAGTTTCTTCTGAGCTGTCTGTTTCACTACAAACATCTGGCCAGCTGTGCTGCATCCTGATCTGAATCTGAACTGCTCATTTTCCATCTTATTTTCTACTACTCTGTATCCATTTATCAATCACCCTCTTAAGAACTTTCCTGCAGTGTGACAGGATACCTCTGTATTGCCCACAGTGGTAGATGTCCCCTTTGTTCTTGTACACTGGCATGAGTAAGCTTATTCTCCAGTCATCTGGGTTATGCCTTTCTCTCCACACTGCTATGAGTACCCTCAGGAGCCATTTCTCTCAGCATCTTTATTATATCTGCTGTGACCTCATCTGACCCTGCTGCTTTCCCTGACTTCATTTTCCTTAGTGATATTCTTACTACTTTTATGGTGGGCTTCTCCTCTTCTCTCGTCATAGGCTGTGTCTGGGGCAATACAGCTTCTGTGGGGTTTTCTTCATTCAGAAGCTACTGGGAGTACTCCTTTCAGCTACCTTTGATGTCCTGTGGACTGGTGAGCAAGTTGTCACTGGCATCTCTTATGAATGGTGTTTAACAATCTTCTTTATCTTTCCGTCTTTGTCTTGCAACCTGATATAGTTTCTTTGGGCCACCTACTAAGTCACTTTCCAGAAGCTGGTGGCATGCCTCCAATGCCCTGTTCTTTGCTATTGCACTGCGTCTTTGCATGTGTTATCTGCTGTTGCTCTCATGCAGTGTCTCTTCACTTCTGCACAGTGGTATGTGCCCATTCATTTGTTTGTGAATAGTGGACAGTTCTGTGGTTCTACACTTGCATAATAACTGTGTAACTGGAGGACTTCAGATATACAACTGAGTGTACTACTATTCTATTGTGTTCCAAGGGATCTCTGGGACTTTTATACTGTCTAGAGTTTTACTGTGTACCAGTCATAATTAACTCTAAAGTGAGTTCATGAAAGCACCTAATATCTCTTTGACTAAGAGTGGTTCTTGCAAGATTTAACACCTTTCTTAATGTGTGAGTGGATGGCATATGACAAAGCAGTTTACATTTGACAATGACATGGATAAAACCACTTTGATGAAACAGTGAGCATGCTAGAAGAAGAAATAATAATGTCAGTGTTTATAAAACCTCCTTACTTAAGTGGTTTAATAAATGTGCTGTTGTGATCCACATAGTACTAAAATAACTATACCTGAGAGTTATGCTCTGCATTAAAGACACACACACACTATCAGTGAGAGTAACTACAGCAGATAGCTTTATTACCTACAAAATTAAAAAAAATGGGTACCATCAGGAGATATTTAGTTTCTACAAGTGATGGTTTAATGGGGAATGCAAAGGAGATACGTGTAAAACATTCTAATCAAGTTGCACATTTTGTTACAAGTTACTCATAATAGGCTGATAGTGCAAAGCTTGTTTTGGAGAAACTTTTGAAAATTTCAGCCTCAGACTTTTCACTGAACAAATATGTTGGTAGTTAGCCTATCCTTAGCTTTAGTAAGGGCAAGCTACTGGAAATTCTAAGACTTTTCCTTTAGGGACCTTTTCATGTAGACACAGTGTGCATTGTAAATGTGACAAGAAAACTAATAAATATTTTCATTATGTGGCTGGAAAAACATAACATACTAAAGAATTTGCAAACTGTTCAGTTGTAAATGTGATAGATATTGCTATATGTGAATGCAAATCAGTTTATGTGGGTAAGACATCTAGGTAATTTAAAAGGAGAATTTGTGAATACTTGAGGGTTGCTAGGTAGAAAAATATTAAGTGTACTTAGCAACTCATTATCAGAAATAGCAAAATAACAGTAGCAGTCATACTTTTCACCTGTTGCACTTAAAGAAGAGTATTATATAGGTATGCTAGAGGTGTGATATAAACAGTGCCTTATTTAAGGCAGATTGAGCTGCAGGCCTTTTTTTTAAATGCAGATTATAAATGATTGTAAGATGTTATAGCTGGGTAATTACTACCGTTATGTGATCACTATACAAATACTATTTAAATGGTGTCATGATGGTTTTATTCTTGGCTGAAGAAGGGGTTGGTGACTTAACACTGTTTTGTTTATGTAATAAACGTTTCTATTTCTACAGCTTTTGTTGTGCTAAGTTGCTGGCTTTCTTTGTGGATTTATCTTGTTTGTTAACAGATCTGTAGGCATAGCCAAGTCTGTTTAAATTAATTGCTATAGGCTTTCTGATTGAGATCAAAAGGAAGCTGAGATGGCATCAGCCTTGCTTGTCAAATGCTGCATTTATGGCATATCAGCTTTTTGTTATTATCAGCTAGTTGTCCAAAGGCTCCTCCCCTATCACAAGGAGGCAGGAATGTCATCTCCTTGATCCTGTAGAATACTGGATTATTGGTGCCCCAACTTGATCTAGAGGTGTCTGACCCAGATAGTTAACTCCAGAATTCACCACTGACATCATAAGGAAGGCAGAGATGATATCTCCCTTATTGCTTAATTGCTCCTAGTCTTTTGGGTTTCTAATATCATGATGGGAATGGACCCCATTTCTAAACTAAAGTATGATTTAAGTTTGTGAAATTAGTATTTTTTTTTAATCGTTGATGTTAGCCAAAAGTGCTTTTCATAGCACCCGCAATGTGTCCAGAACTGACTCCTTCTGCAATTCATACAGAGCTACATGTATTGGTAACATAGCTAAATAAGACTGTAAATTATTATTTGAGACCCATTGCTCCTACTACTATTGGAACTGAGTATCCTTCTTCCACATTGCCCTTGTTTCTGCCTGCAAATCCTGGTATTTTGTGACCTTGTGTCTCTCTGTACGTAAGAATCTGTAATCACTTGGTGTAGCAATTTCAGTGATCAATGCCACTTTTGTTAAGTTTTCAGGACTACTATATATGGTTTTCTCGCATCTATTTTTGAACTGTTGGTAATGGGTGATTCCATGTGATACAAACTTCATTCTCTATGACGATTTGTGGCTCGTGTTTCCAATGCTTCTCAGCTACTTCAACATTGTATTGTTTACACAGTCTGTAATGCAACAGTCTTGTCACATTATTATCCCTTTCAGTATACAGGCCTCCCCTCTGACATTAGTGTATCACATCAAGCAACAAGATATGTAACTGTTTCCAGTTATGTTTTATGGAACCTACATTTGCCTGTTTCTTCCACATGCTCAATGGACTTTATAAACCAAGGTGCACTTGGTCCATTATCCTGGGCCTCTAATATTAACCTTTCATCTTTTGATGTAAATTCATCGCTTCTTAACTATTCCTGCATCAGATCCTGATTGACATGAGGTTGTTCCAGGAGTTTTCTGTACTTGCAAATATATTTATTCCTTTTCCACATTTCTTAACTTCTCATCTGATATCACTCCTTATATTCTTTCTTTTGTTTTTTGGCACATTAAATTGCTACCTGATTTTTGTCTACTGGTTTGGTTTCCATTTCTGCTTGACACCAATATGCTTATGTTAAATTAAGCAGGGAAGTCATCTTAGACTTGTTCTCTTCATGTTTCAAAACTTTCACCATGTGTGGATCTGATGAGATCAGCAGATACATATGCAGTCTTAAAATTACAGATCTATACACATAATCAGTTTCGAGGAGGCCCATACTGCCTTCAGAATGAGGAACATATATAATCTTGGCATTCACTGATTTTTGGTATAATCATTTGATAAGAGTGAAGCATTTTTCTTGTTTTCCTGTCCAACTGATTCAATACCTTTTAGGATCAGTCAGTTACTCCAAAACTGTAAGTTAGATCAGGAAGAGAAAATTTGGTTTATAGCTTGGACTTTGTTCCTAGATGATGGGGCTGTTTTCTGTATTAATTTTAGTCTTCTAAAATGTTCCTTTCTGAGCTTTGTTTGTATTTGTTCATGTTTTATTGTTGATACTTCATCAATTCCCAAATATTTATACAGTCTTTCCTGCTCAAGTTCCCTTATATCACATTCCTGTCTCTGATTGATATTTTCTTTGTGTTGTAGCTTTCAAGCTTTAAATGCTACTTTTGCACATTTATCAAGACCAGATGACATTCTTATATCATCTGAGAACGTTTGACCACTTCCAGTTGCGCTTTTAGCTCCTCATCTGATGAACTATACAATTTTAAATCATCCACAAAAATAAGATGAGAAGTCTTTACATTTTGTCATTTTCTGGGAGCCAAATTGTAACCATGACCCAATCTGTTAAGTAGACAGTTTAATGGGTTAAGGACAAGACAAAAGAGAAATGGTGACGAGTCACACTGAAATATCCCCCTTTAAATTTTTATCCCTGGGATAATACTTTGTCCTTTACCATGGCTTAGCTGCAAAGTGGTTTGCTACTGCTTTGTGGTCACTGTAATGTCATTGATCAGTGTAGGGTGTACAGTATACATCTGTAAGCATTCCTGCATCTGTGAATGTGGGATGCTGTCAAATGCTTTTTGTAACCTATCTATACCATATTTCTATCCTCCCCTTTTTTACAATTATCCATTATGACTTTATTTAACAACAAATGATCCTTTGTTCCATATGATTTTCTTTTACCATTTTGTTCTATTGCCATGACTGAGTTTTCTTCTAAATGACTGTAAATGCTGTCATCATCAATTCCAGTATATAGTTTATATATCATCAAAAAGCAAGTTATTGGCCTATAGCTTTTAGGGGAGCTTGCAGGTTCACTCTTAAGGATAAGTATCATTTTTCATCATGTTAACCAGGTAGGTGTCTGTTTGGGGTGCACATAAAAATAGTTCTTACTCAGGGATAAATCTTTGTGTAAAAATGTTAATACTTTTAGCCAGAAGTTAGGTACTACATCTGGGCCTTCCTGGGTTTTCCAGTTAGGAGCTTTTCTAAATTTTGTTTCAATTTCTCTGGCTGTTACTTCATTCCATTTCATGTCCTGTACATTTGTTATTGTTTCTTTTACTGGAACCTTTCTTAATTTTGTTTCAGTTTCTCTGGCTGTTACTTCATTCCATTTCATATCCTGTATATTCAAACTTCTTGCTGTTTCTTTTACTTCTTCTATCCATTCAGAATATTTATTATGTTGCACAGGGTCTTCATACATATTTCACGAAAATGTGTCTATTTTGTCTTTTTGCTTTGTTTCCCAATTCTGTATAAGTGTACAATAGATCCGGGTCTGTTCTAATACTGCATGTTGCTTTTATAATGACTATCTTTCTAAGTATTTTTGTTGATTTGTTCCCACCTCTATACTTTTCTAACAGTGAAACGTCTTGTCTTAATTTCTTTCTAGTTCTCTCTGTTCCATACTTCTATGGTGGCATTTGATTTCTCCCCTTCCTTTTCCTTACTGTCCTGTGTTTTTGTGATAAGAATGTATCTGTTATTAATTGAGCTACACAGTAATATATCCTATTTACTTTTGTTATGTCACATGAATTTCTGTTAATAGCCTCCTTTTACTTCATACGGTGCCAGAGGTAGGTGGATATTGGTAGGTATCTGTATTAGTAGCTGGCTAGTTTAAGTGGGGTTGGTACAGGTTATTGTTGGTGAGTGCCTGAACCTTTTAGAAATCCCAAGGCTCCAAAATAATGTCACAGTGAGGTAACGGTGGCCTCTTCCTTACCCTGCTGAATGTTACACTAGCTACCACTCAGCATAGATAATGTGGGTACAGGTGGCTATCAGAAGGTGATGGGTGCAGGTAGCAACTGGTTAGTGTTGGATGCAGGTGACCCATGTAACGTTTTTCCAGCTGATGTCACTGTATGCATCTCCTTGACACTGACAAATTCCTTTTTTCATCACACATTGCCCTCATTGCCTGCTAATCTGTCCCCTTATGGGAAGTTGACCCATTCATTCCTCATCATCAGGGCAAGACTGAACTGGAAAAGTCCATGGTTAAGGCAACAATCGGGGGTTGTGCAGCCTCCCCCACATTCCTGTGCATGGTCAGCTATGCAGTGAAAAGCAGGCAGCAATAGAATGTCCATGTTGGTTATTACTGCACTTCCACAGGGGATGTTGTTAGCATGCAGCCCCACCAACCAACCACAAAGCATGGGACATGTTTCTGCAAATCTCTACCAGAGAATTTGTACCTTCTTGTGTGCTCCCTGAGTGTGTGCATCTTTTCTTCCCTTGACAGAGGTGAGCAGGCCAAGCCCCTTCATTCCTCTCCTTGTGTGTGGCTCTTAAAGGTCTAGGGTGGGACAGGTGGTCCGTGAATGCTGGATGCTCAGGTGCTGGTCCTGGGTGCACTTAGTCTTGCAAAATCTTCCTCACCATCATAACAAATTGACAGGTATGGCATCTGACTGATTGTGTGGGATGATGTGCTAATGACCCTCAAATGTTGGTGTTGCAGGACACAGCTGGCTATCAGCACATGCTGGTTTCAGGGTGCTTTCCCAAGGGTCTCTCTATCACATTACAAGTGGGCAGGGATAGTGCCTTGCTAACTGTCTTTAATGCTGTTATCATTGCACTCAAGTTAGATGGTGCTGGGCACATGTAGCTATCAACAGGTGCTTAGCATACTTGTCAAAAGGAGTTTAACTGACCATTTCAAATGCTATGGTTGCTAGTTGACCTCCAAATTTAGAAGTTGCTAGACACATGTAATGCCAGGTGCAAGCAGCTATCCACGACTCCTCCACTTTCATTACACAGGCACAGGGATAATATGTCTTTGACTGTGCTAATGGACAGCAACTTAGATGCTGCCCAGTTCAGATATCTGACAGCTGCTGATGGCAGCATATGACTGTCCCAATGGTGTCCGTAGACATCATGAGGAGGTACAGATGGTGGATGGTGTCCTTTCGACCTTGCCTAATACTGTGCTATTGGCTCCCTGCATAGATGGCACTGGAAGTAGCTGGCTATCTGTGGGTGTGGATAGTTATTCCAGGCTGTCCCACTTACATCATAAATATGCAGGCAGGGTGTCTCTCTTACCTTTCCAAATGCTGTGCCAGTGGCTCCCCAGTCAAGATGGTTCTAGGAGAAGGTGGTGGCTCCAGGTGTTTTTCAGATACAGGTAGTCATCCTAAGAGTCCTTCGTGGCATCAGAAGGAGGCAGCCATGAGGTATCCCTGACCCTGATAAATGCTATGGTATTGGTCTGCAGACTTTGATTTTGACTCTGCTGAATGCTCTGTTAGCTGCATCCTAAATGTATGTTGTATCAGATGCAAGTGGCTATCAGTAGGTCTCAGATACAGACACACACAGTTCTTCCAAAGCACCCCATTGATGTTTCAAAGAAGTAGGATGGTACCTCCCTGAGATTGTCAAATACTGTGCTGCAGGAGCCCAACATATGACCCCAACAAGGATCACATTACCTTGACCCTGTCAGATGTTGTGCTATGGTCCCCCAACTTAGATGGTGCAAGTGGCAGTTAGTTTGTTCCAAATCTCCCTTACAAACAAAAGAAGGAGGCGGGATTGGCATCACCTTCAGGTGTTGAACATTGGTGGTTATCCTATTATTCCATCACTGGCATCACAAGGGACAGCACAAGGGACAAAAATACTCAGAAAGATAGATGTCATAAAAGCAATGTGCAGTAATATAACGGATCAGGATTTATCATGCACTATCTCAAATAAACTAAAAATATCAGCACAGGCAGAAAAACTTAAAAAATACACAGATAAATATAAAGGAAAAGTACAAAATAAGCAATTTATTAATTTATAGAGAATTGGGAAACAAGGTAAAAGGAACTGAAAGACCACCAAACAAAGAAATAGATACATTTTGGGGATGTATTTATGAAGTTCCTGTGCTAAATGGATAGGAGAAGGAAGAGAAAGAATAAAAAGTTCAAAGGTACAAGATATAAAATGGGATGAAGTAAGAGCCAGAGAGATTGAAACAAAGTTAAGAAAAGCCTCTGATTGGAAAACTGCAGGCCCAGATGCAGTACCTAACTTCTGGTTAAAAGTATTAATGTCTTTGCACGAAGATTTAACCATGAGTAAGAACTATTTATATGCATACCCCAAACAGATACCAACCTGGCTAACAACAAGAAAAACAATGCTCATACTTGAGTGAACCTGCAAGCTACCCTAAAAATTATAGATCAATAACTTGCCTTCTCTCTCTCTCTTTCGGCTTTCCCCGGTTAGGGGTTGCCACAGCAGATCGCCTTGTCTGCTCCTGATTGGCAGTGGAATATTTTATGGTGTCAAGATGCTAGCCCGGCGCCCAACCTTCCATGGAAGGCACACACACGCACTCACACCTAGGGCCAATGTTAGCATTAACGATGTATAAACTATACACTGGAACTGATGCAGACAGAGTTTATAGTCATTTGGAAGAAAACTCAATTATGGCAATAAAAGAAAGTCATATGGAGCAAAAGATCATTTGTTGTTAAAGTCATAGTGGAGAGCTGTAAAAAGGGGAAGAATCTAAGTATGGCATGGATTGACTACAAAAAAGCATTTGATAGTATCCTACATTCATGGATAAAAGAGTGCTTAAAAATGTATAAGCTACACCCTACACTGATAAACTACATCACAGCAACCATGAAACAGTGACAAAGCACTTTGCAGTTAAGCCATGACAAAGGGCAAATTATTATTCCAGGGATAAAAATCCAAAGGGGGATATTCCAGGGTGACTCTCTGTCACCATTGCTCTTTTGCCTTGCCATTACCCCATTAAACTGTCTGCTTAACAGATTAGGTCATGGCTATAAATTGGCTCCCAGAAAGCAACAAAGTGTAAAGACTTCTCTTTGTTGATGATTTAAAACTGTATAGCTCATCAGATGAGGAACTGAAAGCACAACTGCAAGTAGTCAAAACTTTTTCAGATGATATAAGAATGTCATTTGTTCTTGATAAATGTGCAAAAGCAACCTTTAAAGCAGGAAAGCTGCAACACCAAGAAAATATCAGTTTGGGAAAAGAATGTGATATAAAAGAACTTGAGCAAGGGGGGAGTATATATATATTTGGGAACTAATGAAGTATCAACAATAAAACATGAATAAATGTGAACAAAACTCAGTAAAGAATATTTTAGAAGACTTAAATTAATCCTGAAAACAGCATTGACATCTAGGAACAAAATTCAGGCTATAAACCAATATGCTCTTCCTGTCCTAACTTACAGTTTTGCAGTGACTGACTGGCCCAAAAAGGTATTGGATAGATTAGACAGGAAAACAAGAAGGATGCTTCATGCTCATCATATGATTTATAAAAATCAGTGCATACCAAGATTATATATTCCCTGTTCCAAAGGAGGTATGGACCTCCTTGAAATTGATTACATGTACAGAGCTGTAATCGTGGGACTGCATACATATCTGCTGACCTCACAAGACCCAAACATAGTGAAAGTTTTGAAACATGAGGAGAATAAATCTAAGATGACTTCCCTTCTTAGTCCAGCAGAAGCATATCGGCATCAAGCAGGAATGGAAATCAAACCAGAAGCAGATAAAAATCAGGCAGCAACTAAATGTGCCAAAAAACAAAAGAAAAAATATAAGGTGAAGGATCAGATGAGAAGGCAAGAATTGTGGAAAATTCATAAATATAGTTGCAAGTATTGAAAACTGCTGGAAGAACCTCATGTTGATCAGGATCAAATGCAAGAATGGTTAAGGAGAGGCGAATTCAAACCAAAAGATGAAAGGTTAACATTTGCGCCCCAAGATAGTGGGCTACGTACTGGTTTACAAAGTCCATTAAACATGTGGGAGAAACAGACAAATGTAGGTTTTGTAAAACAGAATTCTAAACAGTTGCACACCTTGTTGCTGGTTGTGATATACTAATGGCAGAAGGACTGTATACTGAAAGGCATAATAATGTGGCATGGCTGTTGTACTGGTGATTGTACAAACATTATAATATTGAAGTAGCTGAAAAACACTGGAAACATGAGCCACAAAGCATCATCGAAAATTATGGTCTATATCACATGGGATTACCCATTACCAGCAGTTCAGAAGATAGATGTAAGAAAACCAGATATAATGGTCCATGAAAAGAAGACAAAAGTAGCATTGATCATTAAAATCACTACACCCAGTGACTACAGTGTCTTGTGTATAGAGAGAAACAAAGTCATAAAATATAAGGATTTGCAGGCAAAAACGAGAGCAATGTGGAAGAAAGATACCCAGACAGTTCCAATAGTAGTAGGAGCAACGGGTCTTATAAAAAAGAATCTACAATTGTATTTAGATATGTTACCAATACATGTAACTCGGTAGGAATTGCAGGAGTCATTACTAGGCACATTGCAGGTGCTGTGAAGAGCACTTCTGGCTGACATCAAAGACTGAAACATTACTGATTTCATGAACTTTAATCATACTTTGACTTAGGAATGGGTCCATTCCTGTCATGGTATTAGAAACCCAAAAGATTTGGAGAAATTAAAAAAAGACAGCATGAGGTCTCCCTGACCCTGACGAGTCAGTGGTCCATAGACTTTGATAGTACCAAACAGAGGTGGCTATGGATTGATTCCAGGTGTAGGCAGGTATTCCGATGGTCTTTCTCTCACATTACTAGGCCATTACATGACAGTTGCATTTCTCTGATCCAGTTGAATGCTGTGCCAGTGGCAGCCCAAACGTAGATGGTGCTGGGTACAGCTGGCTGTTGACAAGTGCTCAGTACAGGTGTTTTCAAAAGATGTCAGTTATAGGTAGTTATCCTAAGGTAGTCTCCCAAAGACATCACAATGGAACAGGGATGGCATTTTCTTCACCCTGTCAAATGCTTTGTTAGTTGTCACTAAAGTTGGATGATGTCGAGCAGAAGTGACTATCAGCTGTTTCCAGGTCAGCAGGCTGTCAGTGAGTAGTTATCTCAAGACTCCCTTACTGACATCATAAGGTGGTAGGTATGGCTTCATCTTGATCATGTTGAATTCTATCTTAGTGACACCCAAACATAGATATTGCCAGGTTCAGATAACTAACATTAGGTATCAGATACAGATAGTTCTTCCAAATCTCCCTTCATTGACATCCCAAACAGGTGGGGTAGACCTTGTTAAATGTTATGCTAGAGGACAACAACATATGTAGTAACAGGCACAGGTGGGATTCTGTGTGTGTTGGGCACAAGTGGTAATCCCAAGACTCTCCCACTGATGTCACATGGAATGAAGGCAATGACATTTCAGTGACCCTGTCAAATGTAGGGTGCATGTAATTATCCCAAGGTTGGTACCCATCAACTAGTTAGCCCCCTGTTCCTAGCAACTACTATCTGATAATCACATGCATCCACTACCTGCCAGCTTATAGCCACCTGCATCTGTAGCATCTAATTGAAGTGGCCACTAGCACAGTATTTGTTGGTTCAGACAGTAACATTTCCTCCTTCTTCTTCTTTGTGACAACAGTTGCTGTAAATTGGCATAACCACATACAGTCATCAGATGGTAGCCACATGTACCTGGCACCATCTAATTTGAGGAACATTAACACAATGCCCAAGAGGGTCAGGGAAATGCTTTCCCCAATTACTTAAGGCAATGGATGTGAACTATTATAACCACCAGAGCCTGGTGCCATTTAAATTAGTGGTATGTTTGGGGGCTCTAGAACAGTGCTCAAGTCAGGAATGTGCATTCTTTGTCTTCTTTGATAAGAATGGAAGTACAATGACATAGCCATCGTTCCCTGATACCCCTAGTCTATAGCCTCCTATGCACAGCCTGCCTATTAATAACCACTTGCACTTCGCTACAAGAAATTTGGGGGACAATAGCATACCACCCAACAAGGTTATGCAGATGCTACTCATACTTTGCAATAAAAATGGTCTTAAGTGGCAATGCCACCTGTAACCAGCATCCATTGAGTAGCATCCATTCTCACCTGGCACCACCCAATTTAGATGACCTTTAGAATGGAGTTTGGTAGGTTTAAGAAACCACCTTCCCTGTTTCCTTTGGTAACAGTGGATGTGCATTGTCAGAGCCAGCTTTACCCAGCACCTGACAGCTGTCAGCAGCCTGCAGGCAACACTAATCTCGGAGTTTGTTAACACATAATTTGTCCAGGAGAGGAAGACACTTTCCACATCTCCTTGTGTCAACAGTAGAAATGCACTGGCATAGACACCTATGTCTAGTACCACCAGCCAATAGTCACTTGTATCTCACATATCTATCCTGGGGGGAATCACCATGATAGTGCTGAACAGAGCAAACAAGACATATTCTCTGCCTTTATCTAATTACAATGTGAATACATTTTTACAATCACCTGTGACTGGTAACCTTGTTGCAAACAGCCCCCTTTGATGGGCAGTGTCTTTTTTGGGAGGCCATTAACAGTGTTTGACAGGGTCAGAGAGATGCCTTCTCTATCTCCTCCTCACAACAATTGTGGTGGACTGGCATATTCACTTGCTACCATCAACTGATTGCCAACATTAGCCAGCACTTGAAGGTTTATAGTCACCTGCATCTAGCAGCATCTAATATGGAGAGTCACTAGAACAGTCTGACAGTGCTTTTCCTGAATATTATGCATTAGTAGGGGTGCAATGGTGTAGCCATTTATGTCAGGCACCTTCTAGTTGACAAACACCTGTTCCTGGTAATATTTAATCTTGGGTAATCTTGTACAGTTAAGGTCAGAGAGACACCTTCCCCACAAACTTGTGAGGACACCTGTGCCAAGTGCTATCAAATTTGTGGGATCACTAACCCAGCATTCATCAGGGTCTGGAATATGGCTTTAACACTGCTCTGTAATTACTGTGCGAATACATTGACATTGCCATCTGCTCCAAACACCTGACAACTGATAGCCATTTGCATTTTCCACTATTCCATTTGGTGGAGTATGTAGCAATGTGTTCAACAGGTTCAGGGTGATGTCTTCCCCACTTCCTCATAAAAGCAATCAGAGTATGTTTGGATAGACACCAGTACCTTCTAGATGATAGCCAGCAGTTCCTGGCACCTATCAGCCAACAGCCACCTGCACCTAACACATCACAGCTGATAAATACCTGTGCCCAGCACCATCTAAGATCAGGGACTACCAGCACAGAATTAAAAAGAGTCAGGGAGACACTTTACCCTCCTTGTTTTGATAACAGCTGGAGTACCTGACTTTACCGATGCCAACATATAATTGTTAAACTACTGGCAGTACATTCAGTAGAGTCATAGAAATGTCTTTCTTACCTGCTTGTGATGGCAGTGGAGTGCATTGGCATAGCTACTTTCACCTGCATCTGCAAGCAGACGTCTCTCTGTGCCTAGTACATTTTGGTTGATAGCCACCTGCACCCACTGACTGATAGCTACCCAAACCCAGCACTGTCTATTTATTAGTCACCTGGGCTTTCAACTGCCAGCTGACCCCAACACCATCTAATTTGGGGGACAACTATTATAGCATTCTAAAGTGCCCTGGAAACACCTTCTCTCCCTCCTTGTGATGGCAAAGGGGTACATTGACATAATAACCTGTTCCTAGCTTCTGCCAGGTGATAGCCATGTGCACCTGGCAGTCTAATTTGCAGGATCATTAGCACAGTGTCTGAATCAGTGAGATATCTTCCCCATCTCTTGTTGATAAAATAGGAATGCATTGGCATAGCTACCTGCACCTGACACTTGCCACCCCATAGCCACCTCTGCCTGACACAGTCTAATTTGTAAGGCCACTAGTACAATATTTGATATGGTTAGGAAGATATCTTCTTTTTCCCCTTGATACAATGGGATGCATAAGCAAGCCACCTGCATCAAGCAGTATTTAATTTGCAGAACCTCTTAACACAGCATTTGACAAGGTCAGGGAGTTATCTTTTAACCTCCTTGTGACAGCACTGTGGAAACAGTGACATTGCCACCTGCTCTTAGTATCTACCAACTGATAGCTGCCTGCATCTGGCACCTGCCAGCCAATAGCCCTTCTACCTGGAACCTGCCAGCTGATAGCTACATTCATTCAGCCGCCAATTATTACATACTCCTGGCACCATGTAATTGGGGAGGGATTAGTTCAACAGAGTCAGGAGGATGTATTTACCTCTTCCTTATAATGACAGTGGGGTGCATCCAATACCTACCAGGCTATTGTCTTCCATACCTGACATCAACCAGCCAATAGCCACCTACACCTGATATATGCCATCCAGTAGCTACCTGTGCTAACACTTGACAAGTGGCTATTGGCTGTTGGCTGTAAAGTGAAGGTGGCTGTGCCATTGTATCACCATTATTATCACAAGGAACTGGGGAAAATATCCCTGTGACCCTATCAAACACTGTATAGTGGTCATGAAATTTGGTGGTGTGGAGTACAGGTGCTGTTGGATGGTGAATGGCAAGCAAAAATAGTAATGCCAATGCACCTCTACAGTCATTGCAAAGAGGTGTGAAAAATGCCTTCTTGATTCTGTCACAGAGTGCTGTGCTGGTGGCTGTCAGCTGGTATGTGGAAGCACAAGTAACTCTTCCTGTGCACTCCCACTGTCATTACAACGACATGGGGAAAGAACAATGTGGTGCTGGGTGCATGTGGCTGTTTGTTGCTGGATGCCAAGTGCAGGTGGCTATGAGCTGGAAGGTTCCAGGTACTGGTGACTGTCAGTTGATGGGAGATGGTAACATATGCCTATCTTCTGTTGGATTCCAGGTGCAGGTGACTAACAGCTGGCACATGCCAAATGCTGGAAGCTATTTTATTGCACCTCCCCACTTTTGCCACAAGGAAGTGAAGAAGGCGTCTTTCTGATCCTGCTAAACACAATATTTGTAATAACCCAAATTAGATTCTACTGGATGCCAGTGGCTTGTCAATGGACCCACACTGTTCTGCCACAGAGTCAAAGGTGGTGTCTCCCTGACTGTGTTGTACAGTGTGCTAGTGGCCTTCAAGTTAGATGATGCTAGACACTGATGGCTATTGTCTGTCAGGTACCTGCATGGGGGATATCTGTTGGTAGGAGTATGGTTCAGATAGCTAGGCCATTGTGTCCTCAGTACTGTCACAGGAAGGTGGGAAAGACATCTCTCTCACTCTGCCAAATGTTGTGATAGTAGCACACCAAATTAAATCATGTTGTGGGTATGTTGGGTCATCTAGTGGGTGACTGGAATAGGCAGCTATGTCAATACATCACAATTGCCAGCCTTGACTATATCAAATGCTGCACTTCTCCTCAGGTTAGATAGTACTGGGAACAGGTGGCTGTTGGTTGGTAGATGCTGAGCACCTTTGACTATTAGCAGCTGCAAGATAGAGGAGACTATTCGTTGGTGGGGGCTAAGTGCAGGTGGCTATACCAGTGCACCAGATGTTCTTCATAAAGAGGTAGGGAAAGCTTCTTCCTGATGTGCTAAATACTTTCATAGTAGCCCCAATGCTGAATGTTGCCAATGACCAATGAATATAACTGTCATCTGGGATGTCAGTATACCTACGTTGACTTCATAAGGAAGTGTGGAAGATGTCTTCCTGACCTTGTTAAATGCTGTGCTAGTAACTACCCAAATTTCAGTGGTGTTGGGTCCAGGTGGCTATTTGCTTGTGAGTGTCAGATGTGGGTGTCTATGCCAATACATCCTAATTATCATTACAAAGAGGTGAGGGAAGTGCCTTTGACCTTGTCAGATTGTATTTTAGTAGGCCCCAAAGTAGATGATGACAGGTACTGGTGGTGCTCGGTATAAGTAGATTTGAGTATAATGTGCAGCTAGTTGTCAGTTGGTGGCTGCTGGGCAGAGATGGCTATCAACTGGGAACTGTTAGATGCTGGTGTTATTAGCTGGTGGGTGCCAGACACAACTAGCTATCATCTGGCAGGTTCTGCATGCAGGTGGCTATTGCTTGGTAGGTGGCTGGTGCATGTGGATATCAACTTGTAATCATCAGGCCTAGGTGGTTCTGCCAGCACACCACCATTTTCATTAAGAGGAGACAGGAAAGGCAGCTCTATAACCCAGTTGACAGACATGTTAGTATAGTTACAGACAGGGACCAAAGCAGGTGGCTTTTGGCTGACAGGTACTGAGAGCAGGTGGGTATTGGCTGACAGGTGCCAGATGTAGGTGGTTATGTGGTTGAACCCTCATTTATAGAAGGTGTGAAGAAATCTCTCTGGCCATGTCAAATGCTGTGCTAGCAGCCCCCCAATTAGATTATATCAGGTGCAGTGGTTATCAACTGATAAGTGGCAAGCACAGGTTTTGTAGTGGCTGCTGCGTGTCAGGTGTAGGTGACTACTGGCTAGCAGATGCCTGGCACAAGTGGTTATTAGTTGGCAGGTACCATGCACAGGTTGCTGTGAGATGGGAGGTATCAGTGTAGGTGTCTGGCAGGTGCTGAGAGCAGGCAACTATCAGCAGACAGATTGTTGGAGCAGGTGGTTATGTCAATGCACCTTTATTATCACAATGCGGCAGGGAAAGCACCTCTCTGACTCTGTCAAACACTGTACTAGTGACTCCCCAAATTGGATGTTGCCAATTGCAGATTGCTACTAGTTGGCTGGTACTGGGCACAGACAGTATTTGGTTGTCAGGTACCAGACATAGAGGGTTATCAGGTAGCTTGTGTTAGGTGTATGTGACTTTCATCTGGTGGATACCAGGTACAGCTATATTAATGCCCCTTGTTATCACAAGAAGGCAAGGAAGGCATCTCCATGACCTTGTAGAAAGCTGTGTTATTTGTTTCCTAAAATGAGTGGAGCTGGAAACAGGGTAAGCTGGATGGTGAAAACTGTGCATTGGCAGCCATTGGGTGTTGTTATTGGGGCCAGGTGGCTGCTGTTTGGCGGGTGCAAGACCCATAGACATATTGACTGGTGGGTGCTGAGTGCAGGTGGCTATACTAATCCCTACTCACTGTCAGAAGGTAGAGAAACCCTGTGAAATGCTATAGTAGTGGACTTCTAGAATTAGACAGTACTGTGTACAAGTGACTAAGTGTCAAGTGACTGCTTTATGAAGCTGGCTATGCCACTTCATTTATTGTCACAAGGAGGTGGGCAAAATGTCTCTTTGAACTTGTCAAACATGTTAGTGCCTCTTAAACTGGAAGGTGTCAGAGGCAGACGGTTATCAGCTTGGTGGGTACAAGGTGTAGATTGCTATGAGATGAAGGGTGAGTTACAGTACATGTAGGAGGAGGATATGGAGGGAGCTGAGCAGGGGATAAGGCTGAAGAGGAGTGATCTGCTAATCTGGTGCAGCACATTTGCTGAGCCAGGAGTTGAGTAAATGAGACTTTAACTATACTTTAAATGACTCTAGCAAGGTTTCCTGTCTTACTGTTAGGGGGATGGAGTTCCAGCTTTCTTGACATTTGATGGGAGTAGAGGGAACAGCTTGAAGAGTTAATAGGTCTTGTCAAAAGAGCACAAACTTCTGGGTGGCTTGTATGGTTGTACAAAGTTGGATAGAGTTGAACAGCTATTTGGTTTATTTATTAGCTTGTGGATAATAGGGAGATGGGACTATGTCAGTTGTGAGGTAGTGCAAGCCACTGGAGGTAAATGAGGGCCAAACAGTGATGTCATCTATAAGGGAGGTTGGCTGCAGATTCTGCAGTCTTGTCGTAGTGCTGTTTGAATTTGTTAAGTTGAGTTAGTTGGATGTTTGTCAGTGTTGGTGCTGAGAACAGAAGACTAGGTAGTAGGAGAGTAATGGCAATATTATATCTTGCAGTGCTCAATAGATAGGATTTTGTCTGTTAGAAAGTGCTTAGTTTTGCATGGAAGTCAAACTTTAGGTCTTTGTCTATGTAAACTCCTAGTAGTTTGGTTAGTGTGACAAGTTCTATTTTGGTATTGTTGAAAGTGATAATAGTAATGATGCTTTCTTTATTGCTAGGTATTTGAGAGTGAAGAGAATTCATTTTGTTTTGCTTGGGTTTAGGAATATCTGGACAGTATTCACACAGTTTTCTATAGAAGTGAAGGATTCCTGGGTCAGTTTTGCATGGAATCAAGGTTGTTTGCTGAGCAGATGATGGTAGGATTGTCTGTGTTCTGTACCAAGGTGTTATTCTTAATGGCCAGATCAAGGTAATTAACAAAGATGTTGAACTAGACAGGTCCCAGTATAGATCCTTGTGGGACCACATCTGCAACATAGAGAAAGAATGAGATGTCAAGGAGACTCTGCCTGTAGTCTGCTAGACAGGTCACTAGAAAACCAAGAAAGACTGAAATTGTCAAGGCCTAGATCTGAGAGTTTAAAATTATAAGGAGGGAGACAGTGTCAAAAGCTTTGAATAGATCAGGAAAGAGAGCAGGTGTAAGTTTACAATAATTTCTCTTTGTGTTAACAGCATTAGTAAAGTTAAGCAGGTTGGTGGAGGTCCTGTGGTTGGAGTGAAAACCATGGTGTGAAGGAAACAGTGCATTTTGTAAGATATTATGTAGGAAATGGGTCTGGGTGCAGTTCTCAAGTATTTTTGATAGGGGGAAGCAGTGATGGCGATGGGTCTATAATTGGAGTGTTTGGTAAAATAACCACCTCTCTGGATGGGGAAGATGTAACATTTTTCCCACAGTAAAGGTATGAAAGATTCATTGATAGAGTAATTTATTAGAATTGTGATTATGGTCTCCACTGCAACTTTTGAGATATTTGCTGAGTAGATTGTCTGGTGCTAGGGGTGTTGGTTTTAGTTTAAGTAGTAGTTTTTTTTTTTTTAATAATAGTAGTGGGGAGTGACTGGAGAGACATAGCATGGGGAGCTGTTAGCATTTGCAATGTGTTCATGGCATTGTTTTGTGTAGATCTATGTTGACTAAGGAAGAGATTGATTTAATAAAGTTAAATTCATTACCAATGTCAACTGCGTTATTAGATTTCAGGAGAGGTGAAGGCTGTGATCAGTGGTCATGGTTTATAAGCTGATTTTTGGAAAACTAGAATAATTTGGGACTCTAATCATTTTTATTTTGGAGGTTAGTGTAATATTTTTTGTCTAATTTGGTATGGTTTTGGGCTCTATTTCTATATTCTCTGAATTTCTGATAGTGTGACTGAGTTTTGTTTGTGGTCCTAGTTTTATGAGATGCTTTGTGTTTCTGGACAGCCAGAGGGCAGTATTTAACTTAACTCATTTTTTTTCTAAGTGGGACCAGTTCATTTAGGATTTTTAGGAATATATTATTGAAGTGAGATACAGTGCCGTTGTGTGGTAGGAGCTTTAGGTTAGTCCAGTTATACTGTATTAGGTATAAGATGGACGTGTCTTTGTTGAAATTTGAGAAGTTACGGCCTTGTTATGGTGAATATAGGAAGATGGTCACTTAAAGAGTCTGAGAAGGTCCCAGAGTTAGATATTTTACCTGGCACAGAAGTGAGCATCCATTCTGTTGTGGTACCCTTGTTATCATTGTTGTTGCAGCAAGTGGAATGGTGATCAGTTGTGGTAGTCCATATAGACTTATGGCATGTGTGGGGTTGTTAATGGATAGACAGAGAGAGACAGAGAGAGGGGCAGTCAATATCGAGGTCACCTAATAATAGTTTTTATGGGGGATGCTGGATGCTACCCATCAGAAGAGGTCTTCTGCTTTGCTATTATTTTTCCTGGTGGGATCAAAACTGCTATTATGGACAAGGATTTGGGATGATTTAGGTTGAGAGTAGATATGAGGATTTTAGTTTTGTTAAACTGGGGCTGCGGGTTAGAGGTAAAAGGGTGAAATGAGTGTTTTTGTAACGTATTGCAACTCCACCAGCTCTCTTACGTTTTCTGTCTGCCCTGAGTATGGTATAATCTGGTGAGAATAGCTCATTATCTTTTGTTAAATTTGTTAGCCACGTCTCTGTTATTGCTACAATATCAGGTGAATGTAAGGCAAGTCTTGCATGGAAGTCTGGCAGCGTATTATACATGTTTCTGCTATTTATTTATTTGCACTTATATATTGGAAACGTCCATCTGGGAACTGGAATGCCCATTTTCAGAGGAGGTCCAGGGAGAAAAGCTCCAAAACAACAATACAAATACATTTTTGACAGTTGAAAAGAAAATCATTCAACAAGCATTATTTGCAAAGTATTTCAAAGGAAACAGTAAACAAACATTATTTACACAGCATTTTAAGATAAAATCAAAAAATATTATATTAATACTCTTGTATAGTAGCCATAGTGGACAGAATTAGGATCATGTAGTTCAAACTGTAGGCGTGGTACACTTGTATAATTTATTAGTTGTCAGGTGATGTTTAGGGTGGATTTGAACTGTTGCAGGCTACTTAAAAGCCTGAAGTGGTTTGGAAGTTAGTTCCATGCCTTGGAAATCGTGATAGAGAATATTGAGTCACTGTAATACTTACGTGATTTATTAACTACAGTTAGTTTAAGTTCTGAGGATCTTAGTGTTTTATTTGTACATGCCATTGGCTGAGATTTGAGGTATTTTAAGTGGATGGTGAAGTATTTTATGTGTTGTCGGTAGCTGTGACAGGTTATTTGTTGAGGGAATTGAAAAATGAGCAGTGGTGGGACTGGTTTGGGAGCAGCAGGCGAATTTGCTAATTTGGTTGTAGGTGCTTTCTAGTTAGCGTTTGATAGAATAGTTTAGATTTGTGATTATTGTTGAGGCATACAGGCGGGTAGGAAGGATCACTATGATCACTTAGCAGGCGATCTGCTCTGTAAAGCAAGCCTAGTTTGCAGTGTGCCGTTTTTGACTGCAATGTCAATGTGCAGATCAAAGTTTAAGTTATCAACTCCCAGTAATTTTGTGTTGATGACATTTTCAATTTTTGTGTCTGAGGAGGTAATATTAAGGTTGGTGTTGTTTTGATTTTTGTTTTTGGAAGAAATAGAATTAGAATGATATTGCTGGGGTTTAAGAGCAATTGAGATTTATTTAGCCAGTTTTCTATACAGATGAAAGCTTACCATGGGATGGTTTGCAAGACGGGAAGATTTGGGGCTGATCAAACTAAAGTTGTGTTCTCAGCATATTGTATTATGTTGATGAGTTTTGGTTCCTTGTGCATGTCATTAATGAAGATATTGAAAAGTACTGGCCCATGTTTGCAGCCTTGGGGGACTCCTGTAGTGATCAACATGAGGGTGGAGTGGGAGTAAATCCATTTACATGATAGTGGAGTGGGAGTAAATCTATTTTACAAACTGAGTGCAATTGTTTAGGTAGCTGGTGATGCAGCTAGTTGAGGGAGTTCAGAGATATATAAGATTTAGTGTTTGGAGAAGTCATTGATGTGAAACCATATTGAAGGCTTTTGACAAGTCCAAGAAAAGGGTAGAGACAAAATTACCTAAGTTTTTACTTTGGTTAATGGTATCTAGGAAATGTAGTAGGCCAGTTTTGCTGTTGTGGTGGGGATGGAGAAAGTAATTAGTTATCAAGTTGAAAAGCTAGGAGTTGCTAATGTATACATTTTTCAAGTACTTTGTAGAGTGGCAAAAGGATTGCTATAGGGCTATAGTTTGACAGTTCAATGGATGTGTATTTGAGTTTAGCAGAGCACTGGTTATGAAGTGTTTGTGGAATTTGTCTGCAATGACCCTGCTGGTTTCAGATGGGGAAGGATTTGGAAGGGTTTTCTGCCTGGTTTTAGGAGGTTTTTTTAAATTTTGCAAATATCTTTCAGTGTTTTTTTTTTGTTTTTTTTGTGGTCTAGTGTGTGGAGAAGTTCTTTTACCATAATAAACTTGTGCTTTGCACAGTTTCTGAGCCACTGATATGCATCTAGGTAGAATTGGGTCCTACATTTTTGCAGTTGTTTCCAGGCATTGTCTGTATAGTAAGTAGAGAAGAGGAGTTTATGGAGTATTGTATGGGAGAGATGGGATTAATAGAGGTAGTAAAGTGAGATGAGTGAGGATAAAGGTTGGGCCAGGGTTAGGTTGTATGTCACCACTGCATTTTAAGGTTTGGGTGATATAGTTGTCTTCCATCTTAACATGTTTTGGTTTCAGGCTATGTCTGCTCATTATAGGCTTGTGATGGTTTATATTACACTTAAGGAAGTCTGTAGTTTTGAGAGGGAAGAAGATGGGAGCTATGTCTGATGAAGTCAGGTGGGAGTTTATTTTGTTAGTGAGGTACAGAACGAAGTGATTTAAAAGTGTAAGAGAGTGCATGAGTGATAGGAAGTTAGAGAGGTGAGGATTAGGAGGAAGGAGAAAGTAGGTACTTGTGAATATATCAAAACTGGAGAGAAGATGGATGGGTTGGGTGCATAGATTTATGTCGGAAGTGAATTTAAATAAATCTGTGCTATGTTGGGGGAGTGTTGTGGTGGTACAGGCTTAAAGATATATTATGTGAACTATGTGTTTGATGTATGAATTTAGAGTCTAGTGGGCCCACTATGTTTGAGTGGGAAATCTTATAATAGTGGTTAGAGGATAAGCATTCTAGACAAAATGTCACTGTAATCAAAGAGCAAGACCTCTACTGTTGAAATATAAAAGACAATAAAAAACAAATTTCACCAGCCAAGGCTGAACTGTAACAAGGAGTTAACCAACACGAACACCAATTTAATACTAGAATTTTTTTCTATAAACAAACTTTGAGTGATTTCCTACTACTTCATAAATATCTTTATTCCCTTTAATAAAAATTAAATAGGTGGGAAAAGATTCTTCCTTTTACTTAGCACTTCTTCAGAGGTTTTTAACAAAAATTCCTTGTCAAAATCCCCTTGTTCAAAGAGCCCCTTTATAAACTCAACTTCCACAATACATTCAGAATCTATGGAAGTAAAACTTGATACCCTTATAAACTGCCTTCTGGGTGTATTACGCTTCATAAAAAAGGGATGTTTACTTCTGTAATCAAGGTAGTTGCTAAAAAATGCTTTTTCTATGTATTCTACTTTACAAAACCTTTTTATCAATCTTACAGCTCAACTTTATATCCAAAAAATCTATAGTAAAACCACAATCACACATGATAAATTCTAAAAACTCTAAACAAATAGTTGAGTTTACAAATGGGCTCGTTGAACAAAGGGATAATGCTAAGTAAATGGAAGGCTCTTTTTCCACCTATATTAGCTAAATCTTTGGTTAAGGTACATAAAGGGGAAGATATTAATAACAGTTTAGAAAATTATGACCAGGTTTAGTTAATTTGTGGTTTGGATATGGCTAGTGATGATCATTATATTCATAAAATTATAAAGAAAAACTGGAATATTATTAAAGGGAATAACGATATTTATGAAGTAGTAGGAAGTCACCCAAAGTTTGTTTATAGAAAAAATTCTAGTATAAAGTTGGTGTTCGCTACAGTTGAGCCTTGGCTGGGGATTTTTTTTTTTTTTAAGATCTCTACTGTCTTTAATGGAGGAGGATAGAGTAAGTGTGTGGCAAAGTTCCATAAAAAAAGGAACCAGAAATAGTGATTGTCAGGCAGTATAAGCTATCAGGATCTTTTGTTCCTCATACTGCAGATAGAAAATTGCTGAGAATAACTCAGAGTCATTTGTTCAAAGTGAATATGTCCCTAAGAGAATGTGATAAAATACAGAGACTGTATTCATAGTACCTCTAGCCAAGAGGTAGTCAGAGAAGTGTCCAAAATTTTAGGAAACTTACAGAAGCAGTAGCAGATAAGGAACAAGTGTTCATCTGAGTTCAGATCATCATTATAGGCTGTCTGTTGAGGACTAAACTGTATTAGTTCCTAGTACATCCACATCATAATGCTAACCACAGATCTTCCTTGGCTCTTGTGCAGGTGATTGAGGTGAAACTCCTCAAGATTTAATAGACTAATGAAAAAAATGCTAAGGAACATAACCTTGATCACTGTTTTCCACAGGAAATCGTTGTCAGTGTAATTTCTATGTGTGCATCATCAATGATTCACCTCCTTTGGGAGATTTCTCCCTTCTCGCACTTGCGTGGTTGTGGATTTAGTATGCATAACTTTGGGGAATGTGGGGGGTGTTATGGGCTTGCCCTCTACAAAAAACACTTAAAACTATTTTTTTTCAACCGTCTGTGTTTCAGGCATTTTTCCCATACCTCATGCTTAGAATGGTGGAAACTGGTATTTCATAGTAGAACCCTCTTCCATACATTCCAAGTATGAAAGAAGAAAAGACAACTGAGTAAGTAAGAAAACTTGCAAGACAGAAAACATCAAAACTGAAAGGTGATATTGAATTGCATTTTGATAAATATTCTGCTGTTGTATAAATTGTGTTATACCCTTGTAGTTGAAACAGAAAAAATGAAAAGTGTTAAAATATTGAAATGTTTTACATTTTGAACAAACTAGTAGAGCAATGTGTTTTCTAATTTGTTTTGTTTTGAAATGTTTTCCATGGGATGTGACATATATATATATATATATATATATATATATATATATATATGTGTGTGTGTGTGTTGCTACTAAATTAAAGTTCCAATGTTCATAAAAGTCAAATGTGTGAAATTTTACAATTTTTAAATATAAAGATTCAAAATAATTAAAACAGGTATAACTATATACACTGTTTACAACAGATGTCTACAAGTAGATGTCATAACATAACAAACATCTTAACATTATACACCCCAAACAGAAATCTAAGATCTACCCATCAAAATCTAATCTCTGTTTATAAACCAAACCATCCTGCTGGTCTGCTTCTCCTATCCTTTTCCATTGCCAGAAAATGGAATTCTCTCCCTTCATCTCTAAGAATTTCTGAGAACTCTGAACACTACAAAACCCAGCTGCATTCTTACCTGTCCCAAAAATGGAAATGCAATTGCACTCCACCTACCTAACCTGTTTAATACATAAATACTTTATAACACACAAAGTTTGTTTTTCTTTACACACTATTGATTAACCCTATGTACTGCCTTCATGCTAATGCTACCTCTATACCACTCTCAGAGGATTTAAACCTCTGTATTAATTTAACTCATGCTAATATTCATGCATAAAGAACTCATCCATGCTACTGTTACTTCTATATTATTCTCAGATGATTTAAACCTCTGTATTAATTTAACCTTGTACTACTGTTCTCAACCACTAAACATGTAAATATGCTTTACATCCTTCTCCAAGCTGCTGTTTAACTTTTTTTTAGTTTTTGCTATTTTGTATGAAAAATTTGCTTAGTTTGTTTCTGTTTCCACTATGTATTGTGCTTCATATTATGGAGCTTGTACTATGTATTATTGGAGCTTTTCTCCCCGGACATCCACTGAAAACAGGCTCTTTAAGCCCAGTGGACCTCCCTGGTCATTAAACTGGAAATAAATAAATAAATAAATAACATTTATTCAGACAAAATTACATAACGTATTGCTACTGTAATGAAAATAGTGCTATGTTTCAGTTGAAATTTTGAAGGTTTTATTGTTGAACTTCTCCCATAAATGTATCACTTTGGACCTATGAATGTAACCAGATCTGATTTTTTGGTTACTCTTTAATTTCCAAGTTCTAGCTCTTTCTTTACAACTTGCTTTAGTAGAAAAAGAAATTCCGAGAAATGAAGAGGATTACCCTGTTTCCATTTTTATGTAATTGTCTTTCTTGCTATTGTTAATATGACCCACAAAAATGAATATCAATTTGCTTTTACACTAGGTGGAATAAAAACATTGAATTAAAATGAAATACCTTACTATATTAACATATCAGACCATAAGGTTTGTACAAAATAATTAATGTTTCACAAAACATTTTATGAGTACAGTCAAACTATGTGAGTGCTTTTCTTTTTGTCTTACATCTCCAATATTTAGATTCAGTATTCTTATTAATTTTAGAACAAAATAGCTTCAATGTAGATATTTTCATGTGAAAACTTTCGATACTGGGTAGAAGATGCTTTCCCAACTGACTTAAACATGAAGGTTTTATTAAAATCTGAAATATTTTTCATTCAACTCTTCTTTGTAAACTAAAAGGATTTTTATATAAATTAGATATTATTGAATTATATGAAGCTTGGCTTTTGTAGTCAATTATCCTGGGCAAATTTCCTAATTCTTAAACCATTATCCAGTTAAGTACTACAAATTCAAAGTGTATATTTTTCTTTAGTTTTGAGCTTTTGATGCTGAAAACAATTATACGATCCTATAAAATTGTTTTCCTTTCAATTACTCATCTTTTAATTTAGCCTTCTGTTAGTTCTCTAGCTGGCCAACAGTTAAAACACCAAAACTCGGTGGAAAAATAAAACAAAAAATAGGTGTAACACTAATGTAACACTCTTTGATTCAATGCTTTCATCCAGCAACATCCACCAGATGTGTTCAGAATGAATAAAACCATTAGAAACCTTCCTTATTAAGCTGAAATTCATCATGTAATCAAGTCACATGGTCTAACAAAAATCACACGATCACTGATAACATTTTTTTATAAAGATACAATTTGTCAAATGGTTGATTTATTACATGGCCTTACAAGTCACATGATCTAACAAAATCAAATGATCAAATAAAGAATGTAGTTCACATTACAAAAAACACATACACTATAAATATAATACTATAATCTCTTGAAACATATTATTAAAAATTCTTATTAAAATATATTTAATGCCAATCAGATTATTTTTCACTTTCAAAAATTTTTCAGCTATTTTTTCAATATCTTTCTTTCTTTTAAAACACATTTGATATTAATGTGCTCATTTAATCCATTTTGTCTGCACCTAACCTGAGTTATCACAGCGAATCTCTAGATTCTAGATGACTATTATAATTTCCTCCTGTGATGTCAAATGGTACATTATTTAAAATAAAAAGCTTTTAAAAACATTGGAAGATTTGGGAGTGTCTAAAAAGTACATTATACTGTTACCATTTTTGATATAATACACATGCTATTTTACTGTCTTTTCCAATTTTCTCATAGTCGTGCCTACTTAAAATGCTGTACATTGAAACCATTGGGCTACATAAGTCACACGGTCATTGACTGACAGTCATATCTGTATTTAGTCCCATATGCTTTTACCAAATGTTCAGAGGACATATTGGATCCATCTGAAATGTATTGACAAACCTCACAATGTCCACACTTTTGTTCATCTCTCTTTTTCTGTTCATGCACTAGGAACAAAGTAATTGTCAAACTTCAAAATGTTTTAATAATGACATTTTTCTTATATGTGAAAACTGCTTTATTACCAACTATATTATATAAATCAGTTCCATTCTATTATTTTCCATGTAGAACCATCAAAAGAGAAGGTTGATTGATTTTTACATAAATTCTCCTTAGTATTATGTCATATTAACAAGACAATTTTTAAAATAGGTGGAAATTCAGAATCTTTTTTGGATAGTATTTCAGGAGCTGAATTTTTCAAATCACTATGGGCCAGATTTGTGAATGGCTACACTGCACAACACTATCGTGTTCGTGTTGCACTGTGATGTGCACAAAATAGCCTGCCATTTTGTATTCATTAAATGGCTCTACACAAAGGTAAATGTCAGAGTATACTAATGAAAGTATAACTAGCAAATTACATGATAATTACCAATCCAAGATGGTGGAGTAATTCAGAAAGATATAAAGTAATTTTGTGCACTCGGTGTAGCTCTTCACCACAAACTTCAAAACCTATTGGAATACAGCCATCATCACACTTAGGAAAAAAAATGCAATGTTAGGGGCTGCTGTTGCTCTCTTGCATGTCTATGCACAATGGGCTCAAATCTATTCTTCTGCTGCAGCTGATAGACCTCAGCCAAGGAGAAGAAAGGTATTCAGACCCTGTTTAATGTATCAAAGATTACATGGTATTGAAATATTAGAGTGATACAGTGTTGTTAGGGAAACACTACAGGAACTCTACAACCTTTGCCGCCCCCATCTCAGACCCAGGGGAAATCGAGGAGTACTTATACCAGTGAAAACTAAGGTATGTGCAGCAATAAGGGTATTAGCTATTGATACATTCAAGAGACCCACAGGGGATATACTAAGGATGTTACAGGCCTCAGCCTCCAGAATATTGCACCAATGTCTTAATGCTATGTTAAAACATGTAAGGGAGTACATCTATTTTCCCTGCACCCCAGAGGAGAGACCAAGAACAATGTGGGAGTTGTATCTTGTAGCACACTTCCCTGAAGTTTTGGAGGTCATCGACTGCACTCACATAGAAATAAAAGCCTCATCTAGGATAAACAGGGAAAGACATACATCATTAGGCAGGGGTTCCACACAATCAACTGCCAGGTAGTCTGTAATGCCCGAAGGATCATCCTCAGTGTGTGTTCTGGCAACCCAAGCAATTACCATAACTCACACATATGGCAAACCTCTCAGATTTATACCAGGTTTGATAAGGGTGATATTCCATAAGGCCATTTACTATGTGATGCAAGTTATGCACTCGAACTGTGGCTCATGACAACCCTAAGAAATGCCCAGACACCCACTGAAGAAGGCTATAATGATGCCCATGATCAGACTAGAAACATCATAGAGCATGTGTTTTGCATGCTGAAATCACGGTTCCACTGTCTAGACACATCAGAGGGTGCCCTACAGTATGGCCCAGGCACCTGTGCAGAAATTCTCACATTCTGTGCCATGTTGCATAATGTCATCCTGAGGAAACAGCTGTAACAGGGACAGCAAGGACCAGGGCAACACATTCCTGGACCACAGGCAGGACCAGCACCTCTAGCACATACAGCCAATGATTCTGAGGGAGAACCTTCAGCTGCAGAGGGAGCTGGCAGATGTAGGTGTGCACAATATGCCCTTGCCCTGGCTATGAGGCAAAAGATAGCACAAACAGTCACCAACTATGAGGCAAAGAATAGCACACACACTCACCAATTAAGAGGCAAAGGATGACACACACACTCGCCAGCTAAGGAATACACATAACCTAAGCATAAACAAGTGGTAAAAGTGATGCCAGCCAATGTCCACAAACTTTACTACCCCATGTAGTGTCTGTGTACAGATATCATCACACTGAGACAGCCCCAAAGGACATGACTTGTACCTGCAGTAATGTCAAGGTAAGTGTGGAACCTGTTGTATAGAAACAAATGTGCATAAAAATAAAGGTAACTGATGTACTTGAATACTGTTAGTCATAAATGTACTCAAGCAGAACCTGTGTGAGGTGTCCACCAATGGCATTATTGGCTTATAGGAATAATATCTGCAATATACAGCTATGCTGGCATCAAGCTGGTCACTTACCCACTGTACACAAACCAGTCAACAGGACAATTATATCAACAGTTTCACAAGTAGAGCAGTAAGCAGGAATGCAACATCAGTGATTTGAATGAATGACTTAGAATATCAACTGAAAAAATCATTCAGAATGAGCATGTACAAAAACATCCCAAAGTTTCTTCTTATGTAATTTATTTATTTGGCATTTATTAACAGGAAAGTCCGACTGGGCAGGAATCCCATTTTCAGCAGAAGCCCATTGAGAAAAGCTCCAACATGCATAGTTCAATTAATAAACTACATAATATTATCACATGAAGTGTGGTAAGAAATAGTAAAATTGAAATACATGATAAATAGTCAGGTCAGAAAATCAGAGCGTGAATATTAAACAATCACAGGATATTGAGCAACTGATAAAGTACATTCAATAGTGATAACCAATGGTAAAGATGTTAAATATTTTAAATATGGGCAAAAGACTAAGAGAAAGGAAAGAGATTTTGAGGTTGTAGGAGATTAGGAAATTGAATTAAAGTAGCGAGCTATTGGAGAAGTAACTGGTGCTTTGACTAGTAAGAGAAGGAAGGAAAGGAAAGGGGAAAAATAAGAGCAAGGGAAAGAGACGGGAGAAGGAAGGAAGAGAAGGAAGGAGTAACGGGTAGTGCCAGCCTGGGGTAAGACCTGTACAGAGCCAGGAGTTAAGGAGAAATCTCTTTAGAGATTGTTCGAATATGTGACTACAATTCATTACTCTAATATCTGTAAGAATACTGTTCCAGACCTTGGCTACTAAGTAGGAATATAGTCAGTGACCCATAGATTTTTTTGGTTAATAGATTTCAAAGAGGTGTTTCTCAGATGAGTGAAGAGGGCAATTAGGGAGGTATTGGTTAAGAATAGTTCTGGTTGTAATAGGCAAGAGGGGGCTGGAATTTATTGGAGAAAACTGGCAAAGGAACCAAGGTATTGGGAGCAAATAACTAGAAAGGGAAAGTTAATAGAATGGGAAGAGGCCAATAATTTATTTGGAATGCAGGTTAGAGATTGCCTTTCCTATCAAGGATTGATAGAGTATAGGCAAAGAGAAAGAAATAGGGGGCTCCTAAATGAAAGACCATCACTAGTAGAGTCTTTAATACAATTTAGAATAGAAGCTGCCGTTACAAAGGGAATAATTAATAAATTATATAAAATATTGCATGATAATTATAAGAATCAATTAGAGGAGCTTAGAAAGGATAGGGACGAGAGATTGGATAAGCAATTCACAAAGAGAAAATGGGGGGATATATGTATATCTCCCAACTATGCAACAAAGTCTAGAAGATTTAGGACCTTTCCCTGGAAGTGTTTACATAGGTATTTTTATATTCCAAGTAGACTCCAAAGAATTTTTCCTCAGGTGGATAGCAAATGTTGGAGGTGTGACGGGCAAGAAAGAGATACCTGGGAACATATCTTTTGGAAGTGTGATGAGCTGGCAGATTATGGGAATTCCCTACAGATCTCTCTGTCAGAGATGCTGGGTGAGCAGATTGGACAGACTGGGGAGATAGTTTTTTTGAGTTATGCTACAGAAAGAATCAGAATTGCCTAGACATAGTAAAGCCTTGTTGAGTCTAATTATGGTGGCTGCCAAAACAGCAATTACTAGAAAATGGAAATCAAAGTCTAGACCAACTTTATTAGAAATAGTGACTATAGTAATAGAGATAAAACAACTGGAATTGGGATCTTAAGAAAAGGGAAGGCACAGACTACATAGGAAAAAATGGGAATTGTGGGAACAATATATGCAAATCAGGAAAGAGGTTTAAGAGGCAGGATTTGAATGAGCTATATAATGCTTAACTGACAATGACTGGATGATTTATAAGTGATGTATACTGTTTACAACTATAGTTGTTTCAGTGGTGTCTGTGATGTAAACTGTTTGTAACTAAAGTGATATCATTCTGTATGTTTTTCATTTATATAAATGTAAGATTGCCTTTATCATATGTGTAAATGTAGGATTGCCTTTGTCATATGTGTAAGATGTTTGAAAGAAAAAAGAATGGTGCTGGTTGCTGGGCTGAAGATTTATATACCATTTTATGAGCAAGGAGGAGTTGGGAGAACTTGAGGTAGTGAAGTCACTCAAGCCAGTTTAAATATCTGAGGACGGAGCAGTGGTGGGAGTTGTATGACTGACTGGTTGCAAATCTAGCTACTTTGTTATAGCAAAGCTCAAGTTTTGATCTTAGGGAGATCTGAATGTTGGTAAATTGGGTGAGGCATATAGTAGTGAAAGAAGGAGGTATGTATTGGCTAGAGTAACTCTTGAGGAGTTGGTAAGAAATATTTTTATCTATAGAGCATGCCCAGTTTTTGGTGTGTTCTTTTTATGCACTTTTGAATATGAAGATCAAATTTAAGTTGATCATATGTTAACCAAGTAACTTTTGTGTGAGGTACAACTTCAATTTCAGTATTGTTGAGAGAGAATATTTTGAAGGTGTCCTTTATGTGTGTTTGGGAGAAATAAGAGCAGTTTTGTTTTATTTGGATTTAGGAAAAGCTAATTGTCACTGAGCCAGTTTTCAATAAAGTTGAAAGCCTGCTGAATGATAGATGGTAACTGGGAAGGACTATTAGATGAGAAAATGACAGTGGGGCCATCTACATGTTGTATACATGTAGCTTGTTGGGAAGATGTATGGACATCATTTATAAATATATTAAAAGGAGAGGAACAAATATGGAGCATTGTGGGACACCTGTATTAACTGGGAGAAAAGATGAGTAAGTAGAGAGCCATTTAACTGATTGTAGCCGGTTAGGTAGGTAGCTAGAGAACAAAGTGACTGTTGTACTGGAAAAGCCTAAAGCAGACATTTTGTGACAGTAGTTTGGTATGTCAGACTGTACTGAAAGCTTTAGAGAGATCTAAAAAAAGAGAGAAGAAACTAAATTGTTGTTCTCTTGTTTTAATGACATTGTCCAAAAAGGCACCAAGGGCAGCTGTTGTGCTATGATCGGGGCAAAAGCTGTGTTGGATAAAGGTTAATAAATTTTCCTGGAGTGAGTATTGTAAAAGTTGTTTATGAATACATTTTTCTAAGATATTGGAAAGATGGGACAAGATTGCAATTGGTCTGAAATGTGTTATTTCTGTGGAGTTTTCCCCTTTATAATGAGGAATGGTGTAATTTTTTTTCTAGACAGATGGGACATATGACTCACCAATGGATTGATTGATCAAAATAGAAATTGGTTAGGCAAAAGAGGGGGCAACAATCTTGAGATATTCATATGGGAGATTGTCTGCAGAGGATGAACAAGGCTTAAGATTGTGTAATATTTTTTTATATCGGAAGTAGAGACAGATTTTAAGTTGAAAATGACATTGTTAGAGCTTTGAAGTCTGTCAGGGGTGGCAGGAGTCTGTAAGAAGTTTTGGGTGGGGGTGGCTATTGAGTCTATAAAATGAGAATTAAATTTAGAAGCAGTTTCTAAGGGAGAGATGTCTGGATAAGGGGGTTGGGTACTAGGAGTTACAGGGTGAAATATTTTCTTGATAGTAGATCAGCATTTTTTTGGGGGGGGGTTTGTAATCCTGTGGGTTGAAGTAATAATATTTCTTATCAGCAGAAACATGATTTTTTGTCAAGTTTTGAAGTTGTTTGTAGGTCTGTAGGTGGCTTGAGATTTGTACTTTTGCCAGTTTCTCCAAGCTATGTCTCTCTTATACATTAATTGTCTGCTAGAAGGGGATAACCAGGGTGACTGGGTGAATTTAACTCTCTTTTTTTCTTATAGGACCAAGGCTATTGAGAATGTCAAGAAATATTGTGTTAAATTTAAGAACAGCATTATCCAGTGGTATGGACTAAAGGATGGACCAAGTAATGTTATTAAGGATGTCGTTAAAATCTTGGAATTGAAATTTGAGAGGTTACGGCAGTCTTTATAAAGGTGCTGTTTGATATGTTGAGCTGCTAGTCTCTGAACACAGGTGGGATGGTTATCACTGAGGGAGTCTGGGAGGGTTCTTGGAGAGTCGTAATGGTTTGGATTTGAGACTAGGATCCAGTCCAGAGTAGTCCTGCTGTTATTAGCTTTGTTGAAGTGAGTATGGGAAGTTATGACTTGTTTGAAACCATATAGATTAATACTAGTGGAAGAGTAGTCTGATGTGAAGGTTTGGCAGTTAATATTCACATTACCAAGGATTATTTCATGAGAAATGGAACGAGATACACAGTGTAGGATGTCTTCCAGAAGGGATTCTATTAGAAGAGTGAATGCTTAAATTAGCAAACGCTCTTATATCGAACTTAAAACGTGAAACCTGAAAATGTTGAAGGCATGGAACATCGATTTTTTAACCAGGGAAAAAAATAAATGGGCCATTCTATGGACTTTGCTGTTTTCTCCACTGTGGTACAATCTCTGAGTTGGTATATTTAAGTTGGAGGGGGACATCGGGGGTGTGGGGGTGAAGGCTCCCACTTTATTTTGCCTGTACATTTTTTTTTTTGGATCAGCAAATTTTTTTCCCTAGGAAAAAATTTACTGATCTGTTCCTTTGACATTTTAAGGTTTTGCGGTTTTAAGTTCGATAGAAGAGCATTCGCTATTTTTAGCGTTCGATCTTCTGATATAGATGCTTCCAGAATATGGATGTTATTCCTGGGGGAATATATAGGGCAATTATACATAGTGTTTTATGCTCATTTAATTTACAGTGAGAGGCAAGGATCTCAACAGAGAGGAATTTAGGTAGAGAAATAGAAGGAGAGACAGAGATATGGTTAGAAAACATGATTGCTACACCACCACCTTTTTTATTTAATCTGTCAGAGCAGATGATAGTATAGCCAGGGTAGAAAATTTCAGAGTCTTTTATATGTGGTTTGAACCAAGTTTCTGTAAGAACAATAATGTTTGGGAAGTAATGCATGATCTAGAAATGAAATTCAGAGACTTTGTTTACTATAATTTGAATATTCATGAATATCATTTTCAAATTTTTAGTAGATGTTGTTAGAGTAGAAGAGGAAGCAGGTGGCGAAGAGATGCAGTCGAGACCTGGGTTTGGGTGGACATCGCTGCATAATATGATCTTTTTACAGTATGCATACACTAGTGAGGATTTAGGTATGTTAGTATTAAATTTAAATTTGACCTTATATGGGTTGGGAGAAGGGTTAATAACTTTATATCTGAAAATGGTGGTGGGGGGCAAATAAGATAGAAACAATAGTGATAGTGAACAGCTAGCAAGTGACATAGGCAGTGTGAGTAGAACTGGGGAATTGAGAAATAGGTGCGATAGGTATCATATAGCATGTAAGGTATGATAGTAGTAAAAGTAGATGTGTGGATAGAAAGATGAGAATATCAGTGTGTATTAGAAACAAGAGTCTTGACAACAATGTTGGAGAATAAATGGTATATGTATATATAATTACATTATAGAAGGAAATAAAAAGAATAAAAAAAGAATTAAAAATAATTAGGCAGGAATTTGAATAGGTGGAGAGAATATGGGATGCTAAGTATTTGGAGCCTAGAGAAGGCTGATAGGAGATGAAAGAGGACAGCTGTGGCGATATAACATATATAAAGAACAAAAAAAAGCTAAAGAAAGGGATGTAATAGGAGGCAATAATGGGTGTAAATAATGATAAGGAGGCTGAGGAGTGCTGTTGAAGAGTGGTATAACTAGACAGGTGGAGCCTCAAGGGTGGAGATATGCATAGGAGTAGTGGGTTTTTGTGACTGATGAGTGGTAGCAGATGGAGAGTCTATATTACCACATCGAAAAAGCCGCTAATCGAACAGCTTTATAACCGAAAATGTGGTTAATAGAACTTGCTTTTGTGGGGGGCTGCTAGAAGTCAGATGACCAGAAATTATATCATTCTTCAAGCTGTCCCAGCAGTAATATTTTAGATATTATTTTGAGAAGTCTCTTAGTGAGACAGAGCATTCTGTATTCTGTCTTTGGCCTGACAACAACAAGAACCATTCACCGCATCATCAGCCTTGCTCTATTAAGTTATTAAGGAACAGTATAATTTTCTTAAATTCAGTCAAGAATATAGTGAAGCTTAGTTTAGATATTGTTTTTCTTTATTTGTCTGAGCCTGTCCTGCACTGTTGTTTTAAATATTTCTTCTGATGTTACTGTGAATATATACTTGGTATTTTCTTGTTATTTTATTATTTTATTATTTATAATTAAATATAGTTAAACCTTTCATTGTGGCTGATCTTTGTAGAGATATTTAAGTTCTGAGAATACTTGCATATTTATTTGGTGACACTGTGTGGGTTACTCCTAATAGCCTAGTTCTTGGTCAAACTACCATTTGTGTTAATACTAGTTTCACTCAGTATATTGAGTACCCTCGGAAGAGCCTTAAGGTAGCTGGCAGGAGTTTCTGGTGGCAGTCATAACTACCTTATAGTCTGGGCAGAAGGGAGCATAGCTTGTAAACCTGTGCCAGCCTTTCCCAGGCATGTGTGTGTGTGTGTGTGTGTGTGTGTGTGTGTGTGTGTGTGTGTGTGTGTGTGTGTGTGTGTGTGTGTAAATCAAATTTTAAAGAGTGTGTATTTGTCAGCTACTTGGGCAGGGACATGAAGCACTGGTTGGACACAGAGGGTGCTGAAGGCTTTGGCTTGGACACTTAGCTGAGAACTCAGTTCTATAGCTGTGCCAGTGGGGAGTCTTACTGGGGATCTGGAGAAAGATGGAGAAACCAGACCCAGACTGACTGTGGTCTCTGTGTGCTCTTAAGGGAAACTGCACTTGTTGCCAAGAGCTGCATCTGGAAATACTGTGTGTGTACCTGTTATCCTCCCAGTGAACATCCCCACAGGTGCTAGTGGTGAGGATTGAGGCTCCTTGATTACTGATCCAGTGGTGGGTTGTCACATATTTATTGCTGCCAGTGGTGGGATCACCACATCACATATTGGTGAACAGTGGTGTGGATACTGAACTCCTATAGCCTGTAAACGGTGGTCACTAAAGAAGGTGTTTGTACTCTCAAGCAGCCACATAGTAGACATTAAGAGTTTTATATCACAATATTTTTATTTATTTATTTTTTGTTAGCTTAGTTAGTCAGGGAGACCAAGCAAGGATGTCAACAGAGGATTATGGCAAACTGACAAGGAGCCAGTTGGCTGAGATGTACCAAGCCAAAGGACTGGTGCATTCCAACCTGACTAAAGGGGAAATTATTGCAGCCTTAGTCATGGCTGCATCACAGATCAGCAACCAGGAAGACAACCAGACTGGCCTTGGGGATGTACAACTCTCAGAAAATGGACAGTTCAACTTTGCCTAAGAGGACTTAAAAATCTATCTGGAGTTAAAGAGACTTGAACTGGAGGCCAAACAGATGGAATTAGAATCAGCAGAGAGACTGAGATATCTGGAAGCTGAAGAAAATGAGAGGCAGAAGCAACACAAAAAGGAGATGCCGACTCTTCGCCAGGGCCATGGAGGTAATGGGGAAGGCAGTAACCAAACCCCAGAAGCAATAAAGGTCAGTAAATTTCTTCCACAGTTTACAGAGGGTGATAATTTTGATAGTTTTATTCATATGTTTGAAAGGGTATGTAAACAATATAATTTTGACCAAGGGCTCTGGGTACAGTTCCTGACCCCCTTACTCCATTGTAATGCTGTAACTGCTGCTTCTAAATTATCTGATATTGATTGCTTAAATTATAATGTTTGTGTTTGTTTGTGTCCTTCGGCTTTTCCTGGTTAGGGGTCGCCACAGCGGAACTCCAGTCCGCTAATGATTGGTAGTGGATTTTTACGTACCGGGTTACCAGCCTGACGCACAACCTTCAACGAAGCCACGCCCATTCACTTATGCCTCCACACAGAAGACGCTCTAGCTGAGAATTGAACGGGAGAACGTCTTGCTATGAGGCGACAATGCTACCGCAGCACCACCACCGCAGTTAAATTATAATACAGTTAAAAATTGTTTATTTGAATGTTTAAGTTAACATCTGAAGCTTATAGAAAAAAGTTTTGTGAGCATAGGTGCAAGGCAGATGAAAGTGTGTGCGTGATTATATTGCTGAGTTAAGCACTTATTTTCATAGGTGGGTGAGTGGGTGATAGGTTACCACTTTTGAAGGGCTGGCAGACCTTTTGGTGAGGGAACAAGCCCTTAGCACTTTGCCTGAGGATACAGGAATCTGGTTGGCAGATAGAGAATGCAACACCACAGGTGAGGTGAGGAAAAAAGGAGATGTATACCTAGCAAGCAGGGGATCACTGCATAGGAAAAGGATATCCAATGCTGCACATGGGTATAAGGGAAGCCTAAACCGCCCCAACAGAGTCTGCCAGTAACAGGGGAAGCCACTAGTTCAGGTACATGACCAGGATCAAGGGTTAAATGTTTTAAATATAACCAGTGGTGCCATGTAGCATATAGATGTCCATGGAGGCAAGGTGGGGAACAAAAGGTAGGGGAGCCAGCAAGTGGGGATAACAGAATGCCAGTGGTAAGTTGTCTCGAGACAACAAGGGTACCAAACTACCACAGGAGTTTATATCTTATCTTAGTAGATGGAAAACTGGCCACTGCTAAGAGAGACACAGCCTCTGACCTAACTATTGTGAAGCCTCCAATGGTTAAAGAGGAGCACTGCTTGCTTGGGCAGTCTACTCCAGTCACAGCTTTAGGAGGGACCCCATTCCAATTACTTTTGACTAGGGTTTACCTTGACTTGGAGGGTGGAAAAGGAAGCAAGCAAGTAGGTAGGTTTGAGGATATCCCTCCAGATGTCCTGATAGGGAATGATTTTGATAATGCAGTACCTTGTGTGCATTCAGTGACATGCAGTCAGGCTTGGAGACAGGCATGTGGGTCTGGTAGCCTGGGGGAGACCCAGACAAACCACACACTTGAAGCCAGGATTGGTGAGGTGGCTACTTCAGGGAGGGAGCTACCCTGCAGTGAGACTGAAAGTGAGCCACAGCTGCTGGTGGGTATTGATGTTCCCTTGGACAGAGTGACTGCAAGGGCAGAGGTGAGTAGTAGTACCCAGGCTGACAGTGAGGCAGCACTGTCAGAAGATACCAGACTTCCTGTGGAAGGGGAGCTGGGAAGGGTTACAAAAAGAGAGTTGGGACAGGCTCAGCTCTCAGACCCTACATTACAAGGCATGAGGGAGGTAGCTAATGAGGCACCTGATTCTCAAGGAAAAGGGAATTCCCTATACTGGAACAAAGGATTACTGTTTAGAGAATGGACCCCTGAGGGAGGGCTATAGGGTGAGAGAATACAGCAGTTGTTAGTGCCCAGAGCCTACCATCTGGCACTTCTAACCATAGCCCATGACATTTCCTTTGCAGGTCATATGGACATAAAGTGTACCAACATACATATTATGCAGCACTTTTATTGACCTAGGATTGCAAGGGATATAACAGGGTACTGCAGGACCTGTGAGCAGAGCCAAAAAATAGGCAAGGCAGGCAACAAGATCACAGCTCCTTTGATGCCTTTGCATGTGATTGATGAGCCATTTCAGAGGATAGTTATGGATGTTGTGGAGCCTCTGAGTACACCAAGTTCCACAGGGAAGAAGTATATCCTAGTGGTAGTAGATTATGCTACCAGATACCCTGAAGCGGTGACCCTGTCCTCCATTGAGGAAGAAAAGGTGGCAAATGCTTTGTTACAGATTTTCAGCAAGGTAGGTTTCCCAAAAGAAATACTGATTAACAGAGGTTCCAATTTCATGTCAGATGTGCTGGCTTGTCTGTGGAAGCACTGTGGGGTGAAGCACCTAAAGACCACCCCTACCACCCCCAGACTAATGGTGTGGTGGAGAGGTTAAACTCTAGACTAAAAATATTGCTACAGGAATTTGCAGAACAGTTTAAGAGGGAGTTGGACAAATATTTGCCCCATCTGTTGTTTGCTTACAGAGAGGTGCCCCAAGAATCCACAGGTTTCTCAACTTTTGAGTTGCTGTATGGGCATACGGTGAGGGGACCTCTAGATTTGATTCATGATGAGTGGGATAGTGAGTGTGAATCCCTCAAGGAGTCTGTTGTGGCATATATCCTAAACCTCAGGGCAAGGCTCAGGGAACACATGGGCTTGGCCCAGGAGAACCTGGCAGGTGCCCAACAGCAGAAAAAGGTCTGGTATGACAGGAATACTTGAGGCAGAGAGTATGCTTTGGGGCAGTAAGTTATGGTTCTCATTCCTGACAGACAAAATAGGCTGCAGGTAGCTTGGGAGGGAACCTTCAAAGTGATAAGGAAGGTCAGTGATGTTAACTACCTGGTAGAACTGCTAGACAGGAGGCAGGGGCTCAAAGTCTACCATGTTAACATGATGAAACTTACCATGATAGAGAGGCCCTTGCACTGATTATTTGCAGTTGAATGTAGGATGGAGGATTTATGGCTACAGGAAGCCATCCAGCAAAATCCCAATTACTATGGTGGAGCCTAAGGTTGCAGGCATATGATATGACAGTGCAGCACTTGTACTGGGGTCAGCAATGCCAAAGTAGCTGGCATCTCAAGACAGGGTATGAGGTAATGTATTCCCAAATAGGTTCATTCCTCTCAAGCAACGTTTCTCAAGGGGCACTTGAAAAACTAGCTTGAGTCTTCAAGTGGGGGGAAGTGTAACGAAAGGAGGTACTGTCAGCACAGCTAGCTGGAATTTTGTAAATAATTATATGTCATTTGTGAATATTACACTGATTCATACAGGATGCTGGTGTTGCAAATGTATTGGAAGTGTATGTCGTGTGTAGATCAAACTGATTTATACAGACGTCTGTGTTGAAAAGGTATTTGCAAAGTGCTTGTGTTTGAAATGTATGCACAGTGTGCCTTACTGCAGAGAACAGAAATGTACATGCACTATTGTAACTGTTTGAACGTATATGTTTTAACAGAGGAAACTGGTGGGTTAACCTCAGTCCAGCAAACTTTAGAAAAATATTTGAAATTAAATCACTTTATAGGCTGGACCATAAAGATGCTATCTCACAGGTTTCAAGGCAGTCAGAGACACAAAGTATGTACTAGGAAGCTTTCTATATTGGCTTTGGGGTGAATTAATTGCCATTTAGGAAGAGTGGAAGTGTTTAATTGTTTTACAACCTCCAGAAGTTTAACAGATCTGAGAAAAGCCCTTGTGTCTGTATTTTTACAGGTAGGTGCTAAGTCCTTCCAGCTTCTAGTAATGGGGGTTTTGCATGGGAACTAGAAGTCAGATGACCAGAAATTATGTCATTCTGCAAGCTATCCCAGCAGTAATATTTTAGATATTATTTTGAAAAGTTTCTTAGTGAGACAGAGCATTGAGCATTCTGTATTCTGTCTTGGGCCTGACAACAAGAAGAACCATTAAGCACATCATCTGCCTTGCTCTATTAAGTAAGTTATTAGGGAATAGTATAATTCTCTTCAATGTATTAAGGAATATAGTGAAGCTTAGTTTAGATATTGTTTTTCTTTATTTGTCTGAGTCTGTCCTGCAATGTTATTTTAAATATTTCCTGTGGTTTTGAACTCTGGTGTCACTGTGAATATATACTTAGTATTTTCTTGTTCTTTTATTATTTATTATTAAATATACTTTAAACATTTCATTGTGGCTCATCTTTGTAGAGATATTTAAGTTCTGAGAGTACTTGCATATTTATATGGTGACACTGTGTGAGCCACTCCTAATAGCCTTGCTCTTGATCAAACTACCATTTGTATTAATATGAATTTCACTCAGTATATTGGATACCCTTAAGGTAGCTGGCAGGAGTGTCTGGTGGCAGTCATAACTACCTTATAGTCTGGGCAGAAGGAGGCATAGCTAGTAAACCTGTGCCAGCCTTTCCCAGTGTATGTGTGTGTATGTAGGTAAATCAAATCTCAAAGAGTGTGTGTGTCAGCTACTTGGGCAGGGACACAAAGCACTTGTTGGATAGAGAGAGTGCTGGAGGGCTTGGACACTCAGCTGAGAAATCAACTCTATAGCTGTGCCCGTGGGGTGTCTTACAGGGGATCTGGAGAAAGAGGGAGAAACCAGCTCTGGACTGACTGTGGTCTCTGTGTGCTCTTAAGAGAAACTGCACTTGATGCAGAGAGCTTCATGTCAAAATACTGTGTGTGTACCTGTTATCCTCCTAGTGAACACCTCACAGGTGCCAGTAATGAGGTTTGAGGCTCCTTGATTACTGATCCATTGGTGGGTCCTCACAGTTACATCTAACTAATGGGTATTACTAATCAAAGAAAGTTTCTGCTTACTATGTGCAGGTGGTCTTTCAGATGGTAATTCGGATGTCCCACTAAAAAGAGAAAGGCAGTGAAAAGAAGGCTAATAAGCACCACAATGCAAATGACACAAGAACAAGAGAATAATACTCTGCTCATTTTCCCCTTAGGAAATGTCTCATTATCAAGCAGACTGACCATTCCTCCCAACCAACACAATCTCTTTTGGACTGTCTTTCTCCTAAGCCACATGTCTCAATGTTTCTAGATATATTGGAACTGTGTACGTATTTTCATATACAGATGCCTAGAATGACAGTAAATGCCTTATATATAGTATGACTGGAAGCTGTTCTTGGGTCATGCTTGGCTTGTTGTTGACATCAATACCAACATCAAGGAGTCTGTGAACCCTCTGCTGAGCTGTCAGGATCTCTGACAGTGAACAGGAACTGCTGCTTTTCAGTGAGTGGTGGTTTGGTAACAGGACCACCCCCCATAGCCATCTGTTTACTTGTAACTGCAGCTGCTCTCTTGTGTGCCACTGTAATCATATCAATGGCATGGTGTCATACCTGACTATAGTTAATGGCTTGGCCACCCACTGCATTCATGTCAGTGATCACCTGCTGTCATATGCTTTTTCTGGCAGATATATCACCTCTGCTTCTTCAAGCAGGAAGGATCCGTGGTAGCATAAGGCTTCAGTGATGACCCTGTTTTCTGCAGCACTGATTGGTGGCTTGCGTGGAGCAGATGGTCTAGGTGCTATAATCCTATATGATGAAACAGAAAAAAGAAAAAAAAAACACATTTGAAGCACACAGAGAAATTATTCTCCTAAAATAAAATCTGTGCACCCATCATCAGCACAAAACAATTGAACACACAATGCTCATTTGGACTACCCACAAGCTAAGGGACCCCCCCCAAAAAAAAAAAAAATCAAGAAATTTTGTAGTACATTAACATTACATTGATTTTTCTAGAATTTCTGTAATAGGGGTAGCAATTGTGTAACTGGCTACTGGATGGTAATATTATCAATAACTAGGCAAAAATTCTAATTAGAAATGACAAGCATATTTCCTTGGTCTCTCCACTGTGGTGTAGGTCATCACAGGACCCCCTGAATTTGATAATAAACACAATACAATTGTCTGCATTAATTGCTGAAAGTCCAAGTGCAAATGGTAACACAATACTGGGATATAACTATACCATTTATTAACAAATTTGAAAGCAGAGCAAGAAGTGACATACCTGCACTATGCCAATGGTGAATGAAAAAAATGCATACAGATAAAACAATTCTATTATATATTGAAATACATTCCAAATATGAAAATGTAAACAATGTATGAACAGGACAAACATACCTTATGAAAAATGCAATAATTTCTGGAAAAATCTCCTCCAAGTAAATACCAGTAACAGACTGTCTCTATGAAATCAGTCTCACCTCCTTCCACTTCCATAGCTACAGCATTGCCTTTATGTAATGTAGAATCAGCCCTCTGAGCACTGTGAAGATGCAAGTGAGGTGTTACATCATTAGTATTTCTGATTACCAAAATTCTGACTTGGTGAAGGGAAGGTAAACATTGTGTAAGTAGCTACACAATTGCATGCACATCCCATAGCACTACAGGGGGGAGCACTGACAATTGTTAGCTGCTAATTCATTGCAAGTTTTGAGGATTACTGTGACTATAGTAACAAGCAAGAGATTCTTCTCTCTGGAGTGCGTGTATCATGCAGACTAAGACTTAAGAAAAAGTGTGAAAACACTTTGAGAGTTATGAGAACAACCTTAACACTGATAGTTTTTCATGATAGCACACTCTATCCTCTGCTTAAAAATTGTTATGCAAAGCTAATCAGCTATATTACACATTGAAACAAACATGCAAAGAAATGCCCATGACATTGCATTTCTGTTACTTAAGCTGAGAAAAGAGGGAGATGCTCAGAAAATTAAGAGAAAAAAATAACTGGCAGTGTTGGAAATCTTACATTAATATGGTGTGGGATATTATAGCCTAAATATTGTTGTGAATATCACATTCATCTAGACATGTTCAAGCAAATGAGAAAGGAACATTTTCTGTTCTTTCTTCTGGTAGACCTGTAATTTGATGGTCCGCTAAGTCAGATCTGTATGGTCTGTATATTTTCTGATTTCTACTCTAAGCCTGTGTTGGTGGCAAAGAGGGATAAGAAACACAATAATGTGTGTGTTGTTGCACTGAATTGAGGGTTCAACTCCAGATGGTGTTAATATATATTTCCTGAGCATATGATCAAGTTTCAAGACACACAGAATAAGGAAACTTCACAATCCTGCATTTTCATTGTTATTTCCTGATGTTTGCTACTACTGACATGTTTTCTTTTCTTGGGTTCATCATTTGAAGGTATTTTGGCAAAGCACACTTTGGACTAGCAATGTTTTGTGGCAGTGAACAACAGTCTATTGACCAATGTACAAATTGAGAAATTTAATTCGGAATGCCATCATGCATTTTAGAGTGGTAGAGGTGCACTTTGATAAAGCAATCTGAACAGCAGTAAGTTAAGAAATTCTGCATCTCACCTAAGTATCACTGTAGACACAATGTAAATGCAGTGAGATTAAAGTAACAAGACAGATGATGCAGAGTTTGGATTCAGCTTGCAGATAATGTTATTTTTAACTAGATATAGAATAACTATAGAAGAATAATATGCTGTACGTGAAATGCATATGCTGAAGTATGTGATAAATGTTCCATGTATCACATATGAGTCGCGGTTGCAAACGTTTTGCTGTAGTCTAGTTACCTGTTGTTTTCATTAATAATAAGATTAGCAAGGGATGTTGTATCATTATTGTCTGTACACCCCCCTTTCTGAGTCATTGACAATACATGACATGCTGATGATGTATAGGGCACATGCTGCTTGTAATGTCTGCAGCAGATGTGAAAATGCAGCATGTATATTTGTAATGGTATAACTGTTGATGAATGGAAATACTAGTAATGCTTGTCCTTGTGTTTTGTGTTTTTGAATATTTTTTTTTTTTGCATTTTGCAATTTGCACATTGCTTGGCAAAATGCAAACAGTCATCACAGCTGAAGGAAAAAGGGAAAATGTATTTATTAGTGCAAATACTCCTGGCACCATTGTGCAGTGTTTGTATTGAGTGAGTGATGTGCACCTGATATATACCTGTCTCTGTGGCACAAGCTGTAAATACAGTGACTTTGGACCAATAACAGTTTCTCTGGGTTTTAAATCTATACTGTGTGAAGGGAATGTGGAAATTTTTATTCATGACTTACTTTCACAACTTCATATGCTGCATTTTTTTTTCTTGCCTTCAGCATTTGCTTGCTGCTGAATAGTTCCCAATCAAGTTTACCTGCTTAAGGAAAAAGTGAAAATATTGTTTGGGAAGTCTTCGATTGCACAAAGAGGCTTAGCAGAGATGCACAGATGTCAGCACTCTGGACAGTATTGATTGGAGAACATCCACCTACTGTGACTGTCTCTGTGGCACAGGGTATAAGTGCAGTGACATTAGAGACAGCACAGGGTTCAAATCCAAATAACACTTATTTTTACAAAGGGTGTTAGAATGCAATTTCTCATAACACATTGATTAGGAAGGTAACGCTGCATACAAATGGCTGTCATAAGTAGGTTGATTGCAAGAAATGCATCAGTAATGCTTTGATAATTGCACTTTTTGAGGTAGCATATCTCTATAATGACTTACTTATGAAACCCAGTTGATTGTGTGTGTAATTGTTAAAGCATGACATTTATAATTAATTAAAAATGCACTTGCATATCTATGATGAGCACAATACTTTAGTTGAAATCATCTTGGCTCCTCAGATAGCCCAACTATGTATGTGTTGTGAAGTATGTATGTATGTATCATACCCCAATCTGTATTACTCAGCTCATGAAAGTCTTTCTATTTGAAATATAGTTATAAACAGTAACACCTGTTACATGGAAATGCATTTCGCAGGACTTCTTAAAGTCACACGCATTCAGGCCAGTCTGAAATATATCCCCATTCATACAAAATGTGGTATCTCTGTAATGACCGTGGTTGAAACATAGTTCTCCTGTAGAACTAAGAAATAATAACCTGGCTTGAAATGTATGCATTCTGGTTTCCATAGGTTTGATTCCCACGTTGTATAAATAAGTTTTTACAGTATGCAAGTCCCAACAAATTATGTCCCAAGTTATCCTATTTAACCTTCCAAAGACCAAGTCTTACAAGCCAAGCTATTAAACATGTCAGTGTTGACCACTGGAAAAGGTGTGAACAGGTTGGGCATCACACATGCTAATTCTCACTGCCATGTTTCACACCTTCATCAGTGTTTGTTGAAATCCCTATCTCATTGTCCGACAATGGATCTCCCTGCTTTCCTTTATGCAAATGCAGTTGGCATGGATGTGCATCTTTGCACACTGGCTGTTAAACACAAGATTGGAATTTGGCACCAATTCAGACACATAATTGTTGCTTGACTTCCGCAGACATGGCTGTTGGGAGATGATGGTGCTACATTTAGAGCACAGAGGTGGGGTGTTGAAGAGTCCAGATTTTTTGTGGCACTCCTTATAAAGCACTGCAGCTGAAGGCTGCTGCAGGGGGATTATACTGGGTCTCAGTATAAGACTGAGGCTGGAAACAGATTAGCCAAGGCTGCCTCCAGTGCAGTTGTCATTACCACTATAGTGACCTGAAATTACACAAGAAGGACCTCCTTAGCTTAAGGGAGGGTGAGTTAAGCACTGCTGACACTCATCAGTGGTGTAAGAATACTGACCCATCAGTATTCAAGCTGCTATGTATTGATTATCCTAAGAAATTAGTGTCAGATACTTTTATTGAGGTGAGTAACCTTAGAAAACAAGAAGCAGCTCATAAGGACAGGTCTATTATGAGAGATTTCAAAATATCTATGCAAATCCAGAATAGTATTGATGTTAAAGCCATTAAAAATGTATTATTAGGAAGTGGAAGAGTTTCACTGGGTATCCTGATATTATTAAGGTTATAGGAGACTGTCCAGTATTCACAAAAAAGAGGGGGAAAAGTTTTAAAAATTATTTTTAAGCTAAATTGAATATGCCCAAAGAAAAATGCAATAAAACTGATGTGGTTAAATGTTTAACTGCAACTTATGTGAATATTTGTATACAGACACCAATGAAATTATTATTAAGAATTATAGTATTAAGATCAAGGGATTATATACATGTAAGTCCAAATTTGTGGTTTATTTGTTATTCTGCGTCTCCTGTATGACTTTTTATGTAGGTAGTACTGTACCAGAATTATATAAAAGAATATATGGACATAAGTATGCAGTATAGACAGGAGACAAAAAGAATGCCTTGGGAAGGCATTTTATGAATGAGAAGTGCAAAGCTGTTTTTAAGTTTATAGTACTGGATGATATAAAAAACCCTGTAAGAATGTTCAATGCTGAAGACAAACTGGGGTGGTTTGAATATTCATGGCATTTCCAGTTAAATTCTTGCTACCCCCGGGTTTGAAAAATACAGGATATTTTGTGGCTTACTTAAAAGGAAAAGGGTTAAAACATTAATTGGCAATTAATGTCATGTTATGTGATTTAGAGTATTTAAGTGTTTTTTTAATTATGCATTTTCAGTCCATTGAAGTCTCAGTATTTGTAGAGACAAAAGTGCTTACAGAAGGTGTTTCTTTTTGTGAAATAAAGTTTCTGTTTTTTATTCACCAGCTTTTATTATTGTTTTATCTGATAAGTTAGTCTGGTTTTACTGTTGTTTTTGTATATAGAATGAAGTAGATGGCCAGGACTGGTGCTCAGTAGAGAAGAAGAGACATGAAAGCATAATGTACAGCTGCTGAAAACATTGTAGTTAACAGGGAGACCCACCAAGAAAGGTTAAATAGCCTCAGAGAGGCACGGTATACATATGCATCAGGTCTTACTGTAAGCTTAATAATTATTGTAATTATGTGCAGTATGGCAATAGTGAAATAAGTTATATTTATGATATCATATCGGTACAATTGATTTATGATGCAACAGAGTAAGACCTTCCCAACATAACTGGATTTAGCAAAGGTGTATAGACTGGATAATCATAAATGTATATGCATTGAAATTATATAGTCATATGATATGCCATGCATCCAGTTCTCTCTCTCTTTTGTCTCACCCCACCCCTTCTATCTCATTTTTTTTTTAAATTTTTTAATATTTTATGGCTTATAAATGTACTGTTGTCATTACATTTCTGGTTACAAAACATGACATGTAGCATAGAGAAGTAGACCAACCATTGTGGATTGGCCCGCCATCCCTCCACAGGTTGCAGCACTGACACCCAGCACTTCAGGCTTTGCACAAAAACCTCAACAGCACAATATCTTCTCTGACACAGAATGATAAACTAATCCTGTGTACACTGCACTGTCACACTAGAAGTCAGTCTTCTTCTTTGGCACTTGTGTTAAGTGCTGTGTCTTCTAGAATATGTAACCTGATGGGTAGGGGGTTCTAATCTTACAGCACTCCTTCCATAACCCCTGTTCTACCTGCTTCATCTATATAAGGTAGATCTTCCCGGCTGCTGGTGCAGTGGTACCCTCCAGGAGTAGTAGTAGTAGTAGTAGTGGAGGTGGTGATTTTGTTACCTGGCAAGAGATGACAGGGCTGGTGGAAAGTATCATGGCCTCGGTGACCAAATCAGCTATATAGAACAGGTTTTTCATCATACAGATGATATCATGCTGAACAATGACACTGGAAACTGAGACAGGAGACAGTAATGACAGTTCTGAGGGTAAGGACTACATTCTTACTGTTTTCAGGCTTGTTATGGGTGTGCCTCTGATGTCCCCTATCTATCCATCACATTCCTAAACCCCTTTCTCCAACATTTCTCTCTCTTTGAAAGTAAAAAAAAAAAAAAAAAAAAGAAATATGAGCACTTGTCCCACAAAAAATAATGACTCATACATAGCTCTTCATTTCACCTATGTGTCTTCTTGATACACTTGTTTTACTACAATGAACTCTACAACATTATTCCATTGTTGTCATTTACTCCTGGTATGGTGAAAGTTCAAATGCAGCAAATTTTATCTACAGTTCTATATTTATGTTGTGATGAAGTGGATAGGTATGGCTCTCTCCCACTACCTTCCTGTAAATTCCTCTTTTCTTTTTCCTGAGTCCTCACCTCTTCCATTTCATCACATTCCTAAAACACCTTTTTTATGCCTTTAATCTGGTCAAAAAAAAAAAATAGAATCACATACAACACACCCAACACACATGGCCAGAAATGGCCCATAAGAAAGCCTCCACTTTTTGTCCTCAGCATTTTTTGTGGAGTTTGACTTTACACATCAATGACAAGCGTTGGTGAATCATGTCCTATGGCAAAACCCGGCCAGTTGTTGCCATCACCTGGAGTAGTCTGGATATCCTCATGCAAAGGTGCTTAAACATGCTGTGTTATTGGAATACAGAATAAAGGCAATATTTGGCAGCAGTAATAATAACAGTCCTTTGCCTACTGGATGTAACAGACTTCCTCTGTGGAGTATTAACATAAATCCCTTGTTTGAAGATTGCTTTTCGGCCATAGCATCAAAGATTCAATTCTAGATGTATGTCACATTATTTCTTACTGTGATGATATACTTCTATGATATGTTTCATGACATACATTTTAATGTTTATCCAGTTATGACCTTTAATGAACAGATTTGTAATACTGTTGCAAAAAGCATTTACAAACATATTCATGCCCATATGGGAGAATTATTAAACCAACCATATTCTACTTGTGTCTTAGTCATATTTTGCCTCTCCTACAGCTTCTTGATCCCCAGAGCCATCATTTAATGATACAGAGCACGGCAGATGAATAATGAGGACACAACATAAAGATGTGCATCAGTGACCCACAACACCAACCGTTGATGTCTCTGCCCATCTCTCTTTGTCTTCTTCCCTTCTCTCTTACCCCTTTGTACTGTTGACCATTCATTAGGCTGATGGATGTAAATTTCATCCTAGCGCATTTTCATACTGTCATTACTTTGCTGAAGGCTAATACCTCTATTTTCCATTGGCTCAGTAGGTTATCACTGTTCCTTCAATGGTTTGATTTTGGTATTTGTGAAGTAGTATTTCCTTGGTGGCGTGTTGAGATAATGATCAAGTCTATAAACATAATTCAGCATCTTGGGTGGGTTCTAATCCAACAGTGGATGAAACTCTTGCTGTCTGTTTTTATAAGTCTCTTTCATGTGTATGTGTTACCTATGTATCTGTCTAAGCCCCTAATATTTTATCAGTTCTAGTCCTCAGCATTTGCATGAGATCTGGCAAAAATCAAGTGTGCTATGTGATGCTAAATGGCATTTCAAGTGTTACTGCAAAATGTGGTGAGTTTTTGACTTAGACCACATTGCCACAGTTAGCTTAGCACAAGTATCAATACATCCACTGCACTGTAGCAAAACAGATTTAAGGTAATAAACTGTGATCCACTTATTCTTCCATAAGTATGAGGCTGCTGCATATCACGTAAAGTGTAAGGGAGGCTACAAATGATATAAGTGTAATTAATTCTTCTGTCTTCCTAATGCCCTCATTGAACATGTTGTCTCTCAAACAATGCGTGATTGAAAGTTAGTACAGCATGAGCTCCTTTGTGGTGAGATAAAATAATCAACATGTCTGTACATCTTTATTTCTACTGCAAAATGTTCAAATCCTGACATACATTAAACAGTAATGTTTTTCTCCATATTAATATTACTTGTGTAAATGTGTGCTATATTTGTCAACAAAACACCATCCTCATGTCAACATCATGTTTGCAATTTTCTACACCTTCTTCAACCAGATGTATGTGGATGTATTCTTATTTTTACACCTCTGCTTTCTCTATCCCTATATCAGTCACATAGTGGTACCGAGCAAGACACATTTTGAATGAGGAAACAAGTAGTGCAAACATACCAAACAAGTGTTCATGCATGTACCATAACACAAACTCTTATGTGTCTCTCTATCTCTGTGTCCCTCATCACCTCTTCTGTCTCATCACATTGTACTGTACCATATTTAGTAGGCTAATGTATACAATGCTCATCTCATATTATTTGGCTACTGTCCTTACTGAGACAATGCCCGCACTTCACAAGATATCCTGCCCTACACACATAGTTAGGGTGTGTGCTGAGTCATAATAATTATTTCCAAACACATACCATCCTTATCATATTTAATAAATTGTACACCCAATTAACTTGTGATTTCCCTTGAAGCATAACTAATCTATAGTAGGTATAAAAGTTTACTTCAGTAGCCATTAGTGATACAGTTTGGGAATTCAACATATTTAGCATAGTCATTGCTATGCAGATATACAGTCATGATCAAAATTACTCATAATAATCACATTCTGAAACCCTTTGCAAAATATTCGGCATATTTGAGTTGAACCCTGCTTCACCTCTGCTTTTTCATTTAGCTCACTGGGCTTGCACCTTGTACTACAGTGAAAGTTAGGTGACAGGTGGATTTCTCCACTCATTACTATTCAGAGTGCTGATAGCTGTGCATCATCACTAAGCCTGCTTGCGCTATAGTAGGCTAATCAAATTAAAGTTTTCACTTTTTTTCTTCAGCAGCTAACCCTGTTTGCTTGCCACCTAACATGGCACAAAGGGTAAAGGCAAGCAAAATTCATTTTTGAATTAAACTTCGTCCCTAATATGTCAAAGGTAGAGTCCAACATGCAAAATGTATATCTGCAAGGCACTGACCAAGTACTGCCAAGGCAAATGTTGACATCATGACAAGTAAAACATTAACATAAAACAGATCTGTTTTACATTTATTCAAATTTGGAGCATTTTCTTTCTGCTCCTTATTTGGAGAAGGTTGGCAGGGAACACCGTGAACACTGTTGCTTCACTTTCCAAGTTTAACACCTCAAAGTAGAATCATGCATGGGCTAATACTTTACCAGCATTTGCACAAATGAGTTTATCAGCATCGCACTCTAGGAAGAGATTTTGAACAAAGATAAGTATTACTAGTGTAAGTTATTACTTCATTACATGGAAATGGCTTGCTGTACTACAGTGAACCACAGTGAACTGTGGTTGAATGAACCTTTCATTCTGTACAGTTATGTCTGCACTGCAGCAGTGACACAAATGATATACAACCACATAGAGCCTTGGCACACATACTTCATCATTACTTAGCCCTACTCACTGGAATAATAAGGATTGTTTTGTATTGACAGTGCACATTGACCATGCATGAGCAAATACCATTGCTAATATCAGTAGCATTCATTAAGGTTTACATACCATCATCCTAATCTGATGAGCCATGAATGCTTCAGTGGCCATCCTGTGTTTCACAGGTGTGTGTCTCATCTGTACAACATCATGTAAAACAGGTACATGTCAGTCTCAATTCAGCAATATATATTAATAACAGCATAGCTGACCTAAGTCAGCAGTATGTATTTATTATTGATCAGATGATTGCACTTACTCCTTCATATCAACAGCTATACCTTTGCACAAAATCTTCAATAGCACAATATCTTCTTTGACTCAGAATGAGAAACTAATATTATGTGCACTACACTGTCACACTATAGCAGTCCAACTTCTTTGGTGGCACATGTGTTAAGTACTGTGTTCTTTAGATTGTGTAACTAGAAAGGCAGGGGTTCTAATCTCACAGCAGGCAACTTGTGTGTGTATGTGGGTTGTGTCATGGGCTGTGTAGATATTTATTTATTTGACATTTGTTTACCAGGATAGTCCATTTGGGTCAAACAAACCTGTTTTCAGTGAAGGCCTGTGGAGAAAAGCTCCAACTACAGACCATGATTTTCTAATATATTACAAACAACTTACAACATCTTAGCTTACTGCAGAGTAAAGTTTGTTGCAGGATCATGTATAGACACAGACATCACAGCATTTAACCATACAAAAATATTCCACATCTATACATCACATCATTTTACAATACAAAAAATATTCAAATGTATATACAGTATTATACATTACATTCTTATGTCCATTATAAATTTTTATGCTCATAGACATTCACATTAAAAACAATCTCTTTTTTGTTACAGTTTGATGGGGTGGTGAGATATTGGTCAGCTACTACATTATTATAGACTAAGAAAGGTATTATGGGGGAAAAGGGAAGTGTGTGGAAAGTAGCTTTAGCTATCTCTAAATAGAGTTAGTTAGGAGGAAAGAAGAAGAGGTGAGAATCTTAGCTTGGAGTAGATCAGACAGAGGAGATAAAGCAGAGGTAATGTTATCCAGGAGTAGAGCATAACCACACTATGAATTATTCAGATGTTGTTTTAGTGAGGTTTTAAAGGCTTCAAGACTACAAGCTGTACTGGATGACAGGGGGAGAGAGATCCAAACTTTTGCAACTCAGTAAGAATATAGGCTGTGTTCTGGAAGTTTAGATGGCTTGGAGATAGTAAGGAGTGTTTTGTCTTTGTGTCTAAGGGTTCTGTTGGAGATGTAGGGTTTGACTATGTGGTTCAGTACTGGGCAGGCTAAGGGTTTATAGATGATGCTGTATAAGGTTAAGAGCTGGACATAATGAAGGTATTTAAGGAGTTCTAGCCAGTGAAGCATATGGAATGCTCCACAATGATGTGTGTAAGTTTTTGAGTTACTGGCAAATTTGGCCACTTTGTTGTAGCACTGTTCCATTTTGGATATAATAAAGGGCTCTAGGTTGATAAGAATAGTGGCATCATATAGTAGGTAGGAGAGCAGGAATGTTTTAGCAAGAGTGGCTTCTGTCGCTGTGTTCAGGAAGTGTTTGTTTCTATAGAGGATGTCTAGTTTCTGGTGAGTTTTCTTAATATTATGTTAGACATGGAGATCAAACTTAAGTTGGTTGTTGATGATGACCCCTGGCAGTTTCATTTGTTGGACCATTTCAGTGATGGTGTTGTCTGCTGAATGTATTTCGCATTGATTTATGTCATCAGGGTTATTTTTTGGCAAGAAGAGAAGGGTTTTTTAGGGTTAAGTAATAGTTGAGAGTTGGTGAGCTAAGTTTCAATGGCAGTAAAGGTTTGTTGCGTTATGAAGAGCAGTTGTGTAGGAGAGATGCAGATGACAGTGGAGTCATCTGCATATTGTATGATTGTTCATGAGGGTGAGGAAGTATACAGGTTGTTTGTAAAGATACTAAAGAGTAAAGGTCCAAGAATGGAACCTTGTGGGACACCAGTGGGGTTATGTAGAAAGGGAGATATTTAATTTAACTGCTGGTTTTCAATCTAATAGGCAACTGTTAAACCACTGTAGGGTGGAAGGTGTAAATCCTAGGTTAGAGAGCCTGTTCAGGAGAATGAAATGAGAGACAGTGTCAAATGCTTTTGATAGGTTCACAAATTGGGCTGATACAGAGCTACTTGCATCTCTTGCCCTACTTACAGAGTCAATGAAGGATAGAAGGGCTGTAGATTTGCTGTGGCCTGGGGGGAACTGTGTTGTGTATATATTAGTAGATTGTATTACATTAAGTATTGCATTATTTGTTGGTGAATACCTTTTCCCAGTATTTTAGAGATAGAAGATAGAATGCCTATAGGTCGGAATTTACTAAGCTCTGTGGAATTTCCCCCTTTGTGAATAGGAATAATGTGAGACATTTTCCAAATGCTGGGAAAAAATTATTCTGAGATGGATCTATTGTTTAGGATACCTATTGGGTATTCAATGGACTCAGCTGCTAATTTAAGGTACTGAGGTGGGAAGTTATCTGCTGAGGTATAGCAATGTTTATATTTTAACAGTAGTCTTTTTATGAAACTTGTAGGGATGGGTTGAAGAGAGAATGTGGCAGAGTTTTCAGAATAGAGTTTAGGGCTGTTATGGTGGAGAGGGTCAGGGCTAGATGAAGAGACATGACTGATGGTAGTTGTAGAGGTGGTGGGGGTAGGGCTGGAGTTGGGGGGTATTAAAGATCAGGAATGCTATAGATTGTGTAAACTGATTGTTGTTAGCTGTCTAAGAAGGAGGGACATCAGGAGGGGGGCAATGTTCCTTTTTTGTTCTGGGGTTAAGTAGGGATGATATGGAAGACCAGAATGTTTGGGGGTTAGTTCTGTGCTCATGTTGAGGGTGGTCACAGTGGTGAAGCAGTTAGTGTTGCCATCTCGCAGCAAGAGGTTCTCTGGTTCAATTCTCATCTGGGATGCCTTCTGTGTTGAGTCTGCATGTCCTCCCTGTGGTTGCTTGGGTTTTCTCCAGGTGCTCCAGTTTCCTCCCACATCCCAAAGACATGCTGTAGATGGATTGGATACTCTAAATAGGCCCAAGGTATGAGTGTGTGCGTCTGTGTGTGTATTTGTGTGTGTGTCTTCTGTGAAAGGTTGGGTGCTGGGCTGGCAACTCAATACCATAAAAACTCCACTGCCAATCATTCTGCGGACCATTGTCCCACTGTGGCGATCCCTAACTGGGAAAAGCTGAAAGGAGAAGAATAAGTTCTGTGCTCATGTTGGAAGTGGGTGCAGTAGAATTGTTTTTCTTTGATCACTTGTTTCTTAACTTGGTTGCGAAGTTGTCTGTAGACTAGTAGATTTTCTTCATTTTTATTTTATTTCCAATTATCCCAGGCTATATCACTTTTTTATTAGACTTTTGCATGCTTTGGATAATGAAGGGACAGAATTCGTTTTAATTATTTTAGTGTGTAATGAAACAAGAGAATTAAGTACTTATAGAAAAATGGTGTTGAAATATTTACCACTTCTTCTAGAGGAAGATATTTTAGGGGTGACCAATTTGTTTTCTTTAGTGTTTCATTAAATTTATCTTGAGAAAAATTTGTTAAGTTGCCGACATATATCAGTGTGTTTTTTTGGATGTGTGTGGTGACTGTAATGGGAATTGGGAAATGTGCCTGTAGAGGTAAAGTTAGAAGGATGGGCAGCAAGAATCTAGTCTAGAGTAGATTGTTGGGTGTGGTCTTTATTGTGCCAAGTAAGACAGTTTATCATTTGAGAAAAAACAAGGAGGCTGATACTGTTTGTTGGTAATTTCGATGCGAGAGATAACCAGTCTGTGTTGATATCCTTTAAAATGATAGTCTCATATTTGTTTGTGATATCCAAGATAGTATACCTCTGAGTATGGATATATTTTGTCCTGGACGAATATACAGTGCTATGATACAGATACATTTGGCCCTATTAAGGTTAAGGAAGGAAATGAGCATTTTGGCATTAGCAAATGCAGGGATATTAGTAAAAGGTGTTATATTAAAGGTGTCAGGGTAAAGTAGGGTTACATCCCCACCTTTCTTATGGGTTCTATCCAGTCTAGTTATACCAAAGTTGGGAGGTATGACTTCTGAGTCTTTTATGTTGGATTTAGCCAGATTTTAGTTAAAGCTAGGATGTCTGGTTTATACTGGTCTACCCAGACATGCAAAGGGGCTACTTTATGAAATAGGCTTCTGAGGTTAAGGATCATTGTATTTAGATTTTTAGGGCATTCTCTAGGGTAAGGGTTGGTGCAAGGACCTGGATTTGGGTGGATGTCTCCACTATGAAGCAAAAGGGAAATTAGAAAGGAGTAAAGAGTGTTATGTTTTTTTTGACACAAGAGATGCAAAGGGTTAAGAGGTAAGGTTTAGTGTGTGCACTGGTTAGGAGCTTAGGAGTTGAGTAGTAGGTGAGAGTATAGTGAAATAATTGTGATAAGATATTAGAGAAGCTGCTGGGTTGAGATGGGTAAGTGTAGGTAGAGGTAGCTGATGGGGTATACTTTATTGGAGTTTGAGGTGATAGTGATGATGCAAGGGTGAGGATTATTAATAGAGTAGTTATTCATGATGTTAGAAGCATAATTAGTTATTGGGATAAGTTTGAAAGGTTTAGCGGTGGTATAGTGTGATAGTTTAATTTTAAGGGGGATGTGTAAATGTTGGTTGGTTGGGTTGGTTGTAATTATAGGGGTGTGTACAAAGAGGAATTTGTTAGGAAGCAGATTGGAGAATGGGGTTAATTGGAGGGATATCCTGATTGGTGTTTGACAGTTGGGTGGTGTTCTATAAACTATAAGTGTAGGAGTAGTGGGAGTGTGTGAGAATTTGTGGGTAGTGTAGGGTATTGGAGTGATGGAGCGCACTGACCCATGCAAGTGGATTAAGAACAAAAAATATATATCTGTAAGAATCGTACAGGTATGTATATGTCTGGCAAACAAAGATAGAAATACTTATAAAGCTCTGAGTTATATCTTAATGTTGATATATGGAGATATTGCCAAATGTCTGTTAATGTAAAACATTGCTGGGCTTAGATACACTGATAGGAGCTTTGAATAGAGCAATGAGAACCTCCTGACTGTGTGTGAGTAAATGCAAATGGATGCAGGACTGTCTTACATCTCTTATTGTTGACAACCTTTAGAATCTTACACGGCTGTATAAGTAATTTTTGCACACACATTTCCTTTGCATGACACAGCTGATGTTATCCTTTCAAAGATGCAGTTTGGCTCACAGGGAGTCAGAGTTATAGTATGTCAGTAGATAGGTAGGGAGTTCTTATACAGGACTGACTGTCTTCTGGGAGTGTGTGTTTCTTTCTCTTACTGTGTAGAATAGGCTGAAAATGCTTATATGATGTGTATTTTTATGAAGAGCAGACCAAAAATCTGGCCATCTGCAAAAATCTGGCCATCTGCAAAAATCTGGACAGTTGACAGGATGTTGGGTGTACCTAGCATCAGAAAATGTTGTCTGACATACAGCAAGATTATTTCAAATTGATTACAGGGACACATATTCCTTGATTTATTAACATGATGCAGTGCTTTCACATAATATAACACAATATATAACAAATGGTGATGTACTTATACCATGGCACATTCAGTGCTAACACTATTGTGCTTATTTTCTCAATGCTTAGTCAAGTGTTTCACTGAGTGACTGTAAGCATTTGTGTCCTTAACTGTTCTGCAGGAATGACATGCCCTCAAGTCTAACGTGCACTTCTAGGATGACAGAGGCTTCCCCCATCCATTTTATCAGATAAAAAATATGGGAAAATAAAGTACATCTGAATTAATAATGAACTACATAGGTGGAGTTAAACTGCTGTGACAGCATTTCCACTCTGGCGCATGTGATTCATAGCCATATTGTTAGTCGGAGGAGTTGTATAGCTTGATGTTCAATTCTAGAATAGACAATCATTTTCTGTGAATCTACTGACATCACACAACCATTACATCACATCAATAGTATCTCTTGACATTGCTGCATGAACACGTGAACATATCTTTGGATTTCATGGCAATACAAATTTGGTCTGCCAATGTCATGTTGAGAGTACATATGCATTGAGTACTGCTTTGTACATGGGTGCGCTCCAGTTCTTGGGTAGTATATGTACAAAAATACAGAGAAACATTCCTTGACCAAGAACCATTGATATAGGATGGATCACAACTGTCTGTACATGACTATGGTCAATTAATTGCCATCAGTCTGATATGTTGATATGACATTCATTATCAGGGATCTTTTCTTAGTTTCACATTAATTTCAGTTGCTTATGACAATATCTATTGTTACCTGCTACGGTAGATACCAACAATACACAGCTCTGTGGAATAAATTGTATCATACTGTGGTGTTTGCATCTGTTCTTATCTGTCTGCACAATAACTGTCATGCAGGAGTGCCTTACACAAGGGTATTACATATGTCATACTCTGCTCCCACATTTGTAATACCATGTACACCTACATATGGGATGCAAACCCATTACAATATTAAAGTGCATAATTTCTTTCAAGGGTGATCATCCTCGTACATGTGTTATGTCTATTTCTGTGGCGTATGCAGTTAATACACAGCTCAGTAGTAACACTGATGGCATGGGTTAGACACTTGCAAAAAGGGATTGTGGCTTCTGAACCATTCTTATTTCCAAACATGTTATACTGACAAAATGCACTCTGTATGTACTGTCCTTGCTGTCATCTCAGCTCAGCATGTTAATGACATTTATATCTCATTTCATATATCTTCATCCAGGAAAAAAAGAGTTCATTGTTCCCCTCTACTCGTCACTCATTAGACCCATTATAGAGTACAATGCCCCTTTTGGTATGTACCTCACAAGATATCTACAACAACTGGAAAGGCCACAGAAATACCTCACAAAGAGGATTACTGGCCTCAAACAGATGCCCTACGCTGACCGTCTAACAAAACTGCAGCTTTACTCCATCGCATATCACCTACTCAGAGGCAATCTCTGCCTAACACACAAAACTATGTCAAACCCAGAGCTTTTAGACATACTCCACTTAAAGAAATCCCAATCCCTATGAGCTACATGCTCTAGGGACCTAAACCTTGTCACCATAATAAACAGAACATGCTGGAGGGATAGATTCCTGTTCCAGAGAATTCCCATACTCTGGAACAAGCTACCTATCTATATCAAACAAAGCTCCTCATTAGCACTCTTCAATAAAAATCTTGATGATTAGATGGGAGAAAGGAAATTCACCCCGGGGATCACTTCTGTGGCTCTGCTCGACAGTGGCACAGGAAAATAATTTTCTTGGGTGGTGAAAGCCAGGGTACCTTTTGGCTATGCTTATATAGGCCCTAGGGCCAGTAGCCTAGTACCTACCTATGAACCTATTTAATCCCCTCTGTTACAATGTTACTTTGTGTAACTGTCACATCCTATAATATCATGTCTACTTTTATTTACCTATATTTGCCTTGGAAGTGGGACCACCATTAATTATTGTGATATAAATATTGCACAATTTTACTGTTACTAAACTGTCTGTGACATAAAACACCTTTAAATCAAGTATCTTAGTAGGGTTTGAACATTTACCTGCCCCTCTTATGTATTTCTGTATATAAATCTTTGATTTCTGTGCACATTGTCCTCAATTCACTGCCCCTGCCTGGTAACCTGTCAATTGTAGTCACCCTTGCCATTTGCCTGCCTCTCCTATTTCTGCATTCATATATTTGATTTATGTGCTCATTGCACTCAGTACACTTTCCTTACCTGGTACAGCTTGGATTATTTGCCCCATGTAGCACCTTGTGCTGTCTGTGTGACCATGCTTAGCAGGTTTGTCCATAGACAAGCCTGTTTTTTTTTATTTTATTTTTTGCTGTGTGTGCTTGTGCTGCTCAACACATTTTTGTGGTCACAGAAATGTGCTTGTATTTGTGTAGGCACGATGAGCAGCATGCATATGCAACTAGCACTGCTGCTCATTGCTCTAATATGTAAGCATCATGTAGGCTTTGTAAGAAGCCTATACGATTGTTCGTGAATACCAGGATATGTTTATAACCGCTTTCTGGAAACTATTTGGTAATAAAATTAAACTCTTTAAAAACACTGAGTCTTCTGAATACATTCTAGAAGCATGAATATATTGACCCCCTAACCAATTCAAGGGTAGGTTTCTATATCATGAAGTTTAATACCTGCTTTGTCCAAATTTCTGCTGTTTATATGCTAATTCAGACCTGTTTGGATACAATACAAATTTCAAAATGATATTGTTGAACTTTCTAATTTAAGGTGTGAAATAAGTTTATGAGCTATAATGTTGTTGAGTCTTTCGGCTTTTCCCGGTTAGGGTTCGCTACAGCGGAACTCCGGTCCGCTAATGATTGGTAGTTGATTTTTACATGCCGAGTTACCAGCCCTGATGCACAACCTTCAACGAAGATATGCCCATTCACGCATGTCTCCATGCAGAAGACGCTCTAGCTGAGAATTGAACCGGACAGCGTCTTACTGTGAGGCGTCAACGCTACCACAGCACCACCACCGCGGGTAAGTTTATGAGCTATAATCTACCTTCAAAATTAAAATATAGTTTATTTCAATTGTTTATCAGTATTTGGATTTCATCAATAGATTTATTATAATTCTTGTATCCTGTGTCATCATAATTGTTCATCCTGACTGAGATTGTATGTTGACAAAGTAGTAGTCTTTTGTTTCCACTTAATATAATGGAATTAGTTTTAACATTGCTGAATGAAACTCTGAAATACTTTCAGAATTACAGATTACCTTGAGTATTTCTTTCAAGGAATTATTTATGTTAGTAATGGTCAACAATGTATCTGTAAATAATATAATTTTTAATTTCAATTCATATATTCCTATTTTGATTCTATGTATGTTTGTGTGTGTCTTATTGGCGTTGCTAAAATTTCTATTGTTAATGAAAAAAAGAGACAATAATGGCAATCATTTAATACCTTTCAGCAACTCAATACGACTAGTGACATACTCATTTTCATGAAAGTTCTATTATCTATACGTATGTTCTTTATTAGTGTCATAAAACTGTGAGGGAAACCATGTAAATCTAAATAAGTAATTCCACTTTATTGAATCAACTGCTTTCTGAATGTCAAGACTTATGAATTCTGTTTCTAATTTGATAGTTAACATTTTATTGCCGTTTTATAATTCTCTTTTAAAATCATTATTAATTTAGGTATATGAGGTTTTAGTCTGTCTGCTAAAACAGAGACAATTATTTTATAATCTATATTTAATAGAGAGATGGGTCTGCATGCAGGATACTTTGTGAGATCTTTATTTTCTTTGATGATTGAGGTAATCAAAGAATATCTCAAAGAGGGAGGTGTGATGTTTTTAGTTTACCAGACCTTCATGAAAGAAATTTTGAAGTTTTGACAGAAGTGTTTATAATGCTTAGGAATTGATCTACCAATACCAGGAGCCTTGTTATTTTTAAATTATTTATTTATCACTTTAAGCATTAATTGTTTTGAAATGATAGTAATAGTTCCTACAGATAGTTTGATATTATTCATTTTTTTGACAAATATTGAAATATATTATCTTTAACTGCTACAATATGGTTCTGTTGGTTGATACTTTTGCAATGTCTTTAATATTCATTAAGAATTTGTTCAGTCTCTGATATTTGCTTATTATCTTATAGATCTGTTTAATATAATTAATACTAGAGAGCGTATTTGTTGTTTTGCTTAAATTATGCATTCTCCTTGTGTGTTAATGAATAAGAGAAAGTTAAAGTACTCTTTTGCCCCCCCCCCCCCCACTTTGAAATTTTAGATTTCTGGTTTGAGGTTTCTTTTGGATTTCTAGTACTTCATTGTCCAAATTAGTTTCCTTCCATTGCATGTCCATATGTCCCATCAGTATAAGTTTTCATAGAGTCCCATATCATTAATACACTTGCATGCTCCTTATTATTAAAGTTCTTAAAATATCAATTACTTTTATTAGCCAATTTTGAAAATGATCTAACTATATAAGCAAGAACTCGTATTTATAATTCAGATTTAATAATTTATCCAATGTTTAAGGCTTTAGCTGTTGTTGACAGTCTGTGTTCCCTTGTAACACTAATTCCAGGTCTATACAATTAAAATCATCTCCATAACTAGACTACATTTCATATTGTTTAGAACAAAATCAAGATGTGTTCTAGTCATTTTGACTCCCATACCCAGAATGCAGTATACATGTACTGAATACAAATTATATTACTGTAGCCAATAATTATCATAGAGAGCAAACTTTTTTGCCTTCCTTTTTAAATATAATCTTGTGTTCCTCCTCCATAAGTTTATTAGTTCTCTTCTTTTGCTGTTATAGGGGGATTGTGCAATAATTTCTTATTGGTTAAATTTCCATTTATCTACTTATGTTTGATTGATATGAGTTTCTTGAAGAAATTCAACCTGAGCTTTATTTGTCTTAAGGTATTTAATAACCCTCCTCTCTTCTGGCTGTGGATTAAAACCTTAGTATTAAATAATATAAAGTGTAGGTGACTATGTGATGCAATATTTTCAAGTTAATACAAATATTTTCATTTGTTAGCTCATGAAACAATATTGACATCTATTGTATCTACTTGCACTAATTTTATAAACATATAGTTATAGAGAATGTTTTACTTCTATCCAACTGAGGCTTATTTCTTGAAGTTGTTTACGGACGTCATAAGTGAATCTAACATGAAAATATCTAATTTAATCCTAATTAAAAAAAAGAAACAACTGCAGTGGAATCTGTCATATGATTATTAGCTTAACAAGTTCGCCTAATCAAATTACTACCACTACCATACAGTCAAAGACGTGATTAAGTTTAAGCCTGTTCTTAATCAAGTGCTTGTCTTATTCAAATATGTAAGAAAATACTGTTGACCTTGTATTATATGCTTCAACATGTCTAGACTCCAGTAAAAAAAAAAAAAAAAAAAACAATTTTTTCATTCACGTTAAGTACTTTGTTCTTTTAATGAGTAAATCAAAATATATGTTGCATAATTAATCATTTATGTTAGTTAAATATCTTAGTAAAATTCCAATAAATCAGAGTATTATAGTCTTGCCAAAGTCATGCATTTTGCATCTAAAGTTCATATTCTTTTATGAAAAAATCTGTTTTTGTTCTATATTAAACATAATGTTTGATGCAGCAGTTCTTACAGACTACATAACATCCTATATATTCAACAACAAATACATTATTTCTGAAAATATTTGTGTGTTAAATACAAGCATATCATACTTAGATTCTAGAATCAAATTAGATTGTAGTGAAAATGAACTGCGCAATCTAGATCCAAGCAAAGCACAGGGAGGAGATGGAATTAGTAACAATGACCTGAGAACACTTCAGCAAGAACTTACAGTACCATTATATCTATTATTAACTAGGTCATATAAATATGGGGAGATTCCTCAAGCTTGGAGAAATGTGCTTATTAAACCTGTCTTTAAGGGAAAGGGGAGTAGGACAAACAAAGTCATATAGACTCTTAAGCCTACTTTCATGTTGTAGAAAAATAATGGAGAAGGTAATATTGGACAAGTTATTGTCAGAAATGGATAGGTTGGGACATGAAACCATATATCAGCATGCATATGCTGAAAATAGCTCTATTACCCACCTGTAACATGATGTTCTATAACAATATAATAGCAGCTATGATTGAAACATCAGAAATATACCAAGGGCATCTATGGATGTGAAAACTTAAGTTATTATGAAAGACTAAAATATCTGAACTTGTATAGTGTCTCTTATATATAATTAAGAGGAGATCTTATTCAGGTATATAGGGCATTAAGAGACAACCACCTCTGAAAATGTTTGGGGTTTCAAAAAGTACTGCAGAATCATCAGACAACTTATGCAGAAGATTCTATAGGAATGAGAAGTGTACTAATTGGTTCTCTGACCGAGTAGCTGATGCATGGAACAGTCTACCATATTACATTAAAGCAGTACTAGTTTAGATATTTTTAAGAACAGCCTGGACACTTATTATAGATCAGTGTGTGTGTGTAAAACTTTAAGAAGTTTTCTAGGGGCTTGCACAAGTGTATAAATACTAAGCATGTGTGAGCCTGCCATTTTGTAGTGAGCAGTTGAGATGTAAGCTTGTATGTCTGTGTAGTCTGTTAATCAGTTCATTTACATTTTGTAAAACTGCTATCCATCCTGATGTGTTTCTATGTAATAATGCATATAAACGAGCTACCCTGCCTGTTCATCATCTATACTAGAGAGGGACAAATTCATAGGTTCTTAGGTAGGTACTAGGCTATCGGCCCAAGGGCCTACGTAAGCCTAGCCAACAAGGTTCCCTGGCTTACGCCAACCAAAAAAGTTATTTTCCTGTGCCACTGTTGAGCAGAGACACAGAAGGGATCCCTGGGGTGTATTTCCTATTTCCCATCCACTCATCAAGATTTTTCTTGAAGAATACTAATGAAGAACTTTGCTTGACATAGATGGGTAGCCTGTTCCAGAGTATGGTAAGTCTCTGGGACAGGATTCTATCCCTCCAGCATGTCCTGTTTATAGTGGTGACAAGGTTTAGGTCCCTAGAGCGTGTGACATGGTGTCAGAAGTGGCATGTCTAAAAAGGATATGATGTCAGAAGAAGCATATCTAAAATGGACATGGGGCCAGAAGGGAAGCCAGGTTTGTCAGTTCAAGACTGAGAGGAACTCAGTTATCACTGGAGGAATGTACGGGAGTGACTCATCCCTACTGCATGTATAATAGGTTAGAAACACATTTTGGGTATTAAAACTTGCTCAAAACTATTTCTTATTCACAAAATATGAAATGAGGCATTCAGAACACTCTAAATGAATTTCTAAGTAACAGAAATATTCAATATTATGATATATTAACAGAAATATTCAAAATAACTAAGGAAAATGTTTAAAATAAAGTCTGAATTGCATAAAATGAATAAAATAAGGGAAATTACCCCATTTTTTTGCTAAGCAGTACTTTTTCGCATTAATCAGAGTTATTCGAGTTGTCTGAAGTGTATGAAGTGTTTGCATGTTTGTGCAGTATTACAGTACAGTTATTTCACAAAATACAGCCATTACAGAGCATATTTCGCAAAGTAAAGCATTTCGAAGAGTTCATTGTGCATTTGAATCTTATTACAAGTGCTGGCTGTGTGCATGTTCATACATAATTACAAGGGCTATATTTTTAGTGTATTAGAGCATAATTTCTTAGTATGGCAGACAGATTTCAGAAACCAGCTCCACTGGTGTTTGACCATAATATTGCAGAGTACTGGAGAGTGTTTAAGCAAGAGTACAATATTTTCATACAGGCTATACTTTCTGATAAAGATGACCGTACAAAGGCATTTATTCTGCTTAATTTAGCTGGTTTAGAAGCCATAGAAAGGGAGTGTTCATTTGTGTATGCACTTGCTGTTTTTGCAGGAGACAGGGAAACCATCATGTAGTTGTACTGGTTGAGTCAAGGGAGGACCCTGTGTGCTTAAAATGTAAATTTAGAGAAATGTGTAACCCCCAAACAAATGTTACAATGGAAAGGCGCTTATTTTACACAAGGGATCAAAAGCCTGGATAAACTTTTGCTGCGTATGTAACTGATTTTAGAAACAAGGCTAAAATATGTAGATTTGGTGATGTAAGGGATGAGTTGATAAAAGACAGACTTATGTGTGTTATTAAAGATGATGCTGAGAGAAAGATTTTTCTTTGTGACAGCGATTTAACTTCGAATAAGGCCATTGAGATTTGTCAGATGTATGAACTTACAGAAAAGCACACAAATATGGTTACAAATGAGAGATGCATGCTTCCAGTAACTTCTAAAGCCCATGTTTACAGTATGTAGAATGTGGTTAACAGAAACAGGCCCAAGCACAATTTATTCTGCTTAATTTAGCTGGTTTAGAAGCCATAGAAAGGGAGTGTTCATTTGTGTATGTGCTTGCTGTTTTTGCAGGAGACAGGGAAACCATCATGTAGTTGTACTGGTTGAGTCAAGGGAGGACCCTGTGTGCTTAAAATGTAAATTTAGAGAAATGTGTAACCCCCAAACAAATGTTACAATGGAAAGGCACTTATTTTACACAAGGGATCAAAAGCCTGGATAAACTTTTGCTGCGTATGTAACTGATTTTAGAAACAAGGCTAAAACATGTAGATTTGGTGATGTAAGGGATGAGTTGATAAAAGACAGACTTGTGTGTGTTATTAAAGATGATGCTGAGAGAAAGATTTTTCTTTGTGACAGCGATTTAACTTCGAATAAGGCCATTGAGATTTGTCAGATGTATGAACTTACAGAAAAGCACACAAATATGGTTACAAATGAGAGATGCATGCTCCCAGTAACTTCTAAAGCCCATGTTTACAGTATGTAGAATGTGGTTAACAGAAACAGGCCCAAGCACAATTTATTCTGCTTAATTTAGCTGGTTTAGAAGCCATAGAAAGGGAGTGTTCATTTGTGTATGCGCTTGCTGTTTTTGCGGGAGACAGGGAAACCATCATGTAGTTGTACTGGTTGAGTCAAGGGAGGACCCTGTGTGCTTAAAATGTAAATTTAGAGAAATGTGTAACCCCCAAACAAATGTTACAATGGAAAGGCACTTATTTTACACAAGGGATCAAAAGCCTGGATAAACTTTTGCTGCGTATGTAACTGATTTTAGAAACAAGGCTAAAACATGTAGATTTGGTGATGTAAGGGATGAGTTGATAAAAGACAGACTTGTGTGTGTTATTAAAGATGATGCTGAGAGAAAGATTTTTCTTTGTGACAGCGATTTAACTTCGAATAAGGCCATTGAGATTTGTCAGATGTATGAACTTACAGAAAAGCACACAAATATGGTTACAAATGAGAGATGCATGCTTCCAGTAACTTCTAAAGCCCATGTTTACAGTATGTAGAATGTGGTTAACAGAAACAGGCCCAAGCACATGGCTGCAACAGTAAACCCTGCAATACTCACAAGGAAACCCTGTAGTAGCTTTCTAGCACATTTTAAGGCTTGCTGTAGAACCCACACGGTCTCAGTGAAGAAGCACAAGAGTGAGTCAGCAAACTCAAATCATGTGCCTATACCCAGTTTCTTAGCTAACTGTTGTAATTCTGGAAGAAGCCATGAGCCTAAAAGGGAAAAATGTTTAGCTTTTGGTCAGCAATGTCACAAATGTAATAAGTAGAATAATTTCAAAAGGTTTTGTAAATCAAAGGGCACGCATTCTTTTATTAAAAGGGACCATTCAAAGAAACAAGTCGATCATTTATAAAGCTGCAACCCTAGTTTTTATGTTGATGCTGTGTCAGTGCTTCATCAAACATTCAGTGCAGTAGTTTTAAGGGCAAAGAATAAGGTATTTTGTACTGTTTGGATAAATGGAAAACCCATAGAGCTCAAAGATGACACAGGTTCAAAGTGCTATGCTATGTCCACAGAAACATTTGCTGGAGTACGTGCTGGTTAGAAGCTTGATTTGACAAAGTGTGTGAAGCTTGTTGCTTATGGTGGTGAAGAGATTCAAACTGAAGGCTCAGTAGTACTTTCATGTTGTTCTGCTTGGAGAAGCTACAGCTTGTATTTTTATGTGGTCAAAAGGCACGTCCAGTCATTATTAGGGCTCAGAGACAGTTTGAAAATTGGACTGCTTTCATTTAATAAGGAAGTTCATGTTAGTTTGAAAGACCACTGCTCTAATTTTGCCTAGTATATTTTCTCTACCTATGCTGATCTTTTCAAAGACAAACTAGGCAAGCTTCCAGTTGTGTACTCCATGAAGTTAGACCCAGATGTAGGCCCAATTGTCAGACCAGCCAGGAAAGTTCTAATAGCTATGCAGTACAGAGTCAAAGCTGAGCTAGACAAAATGGAGCAGCAAAGTGTAATTTGTCCATTTGATGAACCGACTGAATGGGTATCTTCCATGGTGGCAGCTCATAAAAAAAGCGCAGATGCTATCAGAATATGTATTGATCCTTGAGATTTGAACAAAGCACTGAAAAGACCGCATCATCCAATATGTACAGTCAAAGAAGTCACAGCTCTGATGCCAAACGCCACAGTTTTTTCTGTCTTAGATGCAGAGTTCATTTTTGCAAATATTGCTTGACAAGAAATAATTGTTGCTAACTACATTCAGTACTCTTTTTAGCAGGTACAAATGTTTGAGAATGGTATTTGGAATAAATTCTGTCAGTGAAGTCTTTCAGCATGCAATGCAGCAATTTTTTTTCTGGGTACCCCTGTGTTATTATAGTAAATGATATTTTAGAAGGAGGTAATGGTGAAGCTGAGCATGACAGAAACCTCAAGAAATTTCTAGAAAGAGCTTATCAAGTGAATCTTAAGCTGACTCCTCAGAAATGCAAGTTCAGGCTATGAGAAGTTACCTATGTTGGTCATTTATTTACTAGTTCTGGCTTACGAACAGACCCTTCTAAGCAAGCAGACAGCTGTTATTGAGATGCTACCTCCAGACAATATTCAAGCCCTACAATGCTTTCTTGACATGGTTAACTACCTAGGCAAGTTAATTCCAGACTTAAACCAACTAGCGGCACTGCTTAGAGAGCTAACGTGTAAAGATATATCTTGGTCATGGTTGGAACAACACCAAAGAGCATTTGATGTCCTGAAACAGAGAATTGCCAGTCCATCAACTCTCAGATGCTATGATGTCCACAAGCCAATTACTCTTTCCTGTGATGCTTCAAAATTTGGTCTTGCTGCAGTCATTCTTCAAGAGGGTCAACCTGTTGCCTATGCGTCTAGATTTCTAACCCAAACTGAGATGCAGTATGCTCAGATAGAGAGAAAGAGCTCTTAGCAATTGTGTTTGCATGTTCAAAGTTCCATGATTATATTTATGGTAGACTTATCCAGATCAAAACAGACCACCAACCTCTAGTTACTATTTTAAGAAAGTCTATGCATTCAGCTCCAGCCAGATTGCAATGTATGATGCTGAGATTGCAGAAGTACAGTTTCGATCTTGTCTACACAAAAGGCAAATGTCTTTATCTTGCTGATACATTATTCAGATCACCCAGAAATACCACTGAAGAGCATGAGAATGAGAAACTTGATTTTGAAGTCATGGAAGTCAGAATTTTTTTCTTACACACTTCTCGATGAGCTTAGAAATCATACAGCCTCAGATCCTGTTTTACAAAAGCTCAACCACAGAATTTTTTTCTTACACACTTCTCGATGAGCTTAGAAATCATACAGCCTCAGATCCTGTTTTACAAAAGCTCAACCACTTTATCAACACCGGAAGTATACCCCTCACTGGTGAGATCAGATCATAAACTAATCTCGCTGGAGGTCCTCATCCCGCCCCCACCTGAAACAAAAAAGACCACAGTGAAAAACTTCTCAAAAGCCGACTTCACACTTCTAAAAACTAGTGTGGTCTCCTTTAAGGCCCCTGAGCCAGTGGTAAACATTACTCAAACCGCTGAATCACTTACAAATGCCTTCTACCAGCACCTACAGGACTGCATGGATCAGGCAATCCCAAACAAAACTAAGACTCTTTGTACCAAAGGCAAGCGTCCAGTCTGGTGGACCCCAGCCATAAACAAGCTCTACAACAAAAGGAGGAAGCTACTACAAGATAGAGCAAAATCCTTGAAAGGTAAGACACCCTTGATCATTATAAGTACAAAACTAAGAGCTCTCATAAAATCATCCAAGGCAAATTTTGAGAGAAAAATCGCCAAGGATTCAAAAGACAATCATAAGGCCTTCTTTAGCTATGTTAGAAACCTAGGAGGAAACTCCCAGATATGCTCAGAATTAGTTCAAAATGATGTGAAGATTACTGAACCTACACACATTGCCAACATACTGGCTGACAGGTTCAGTGCAAACTTCTCCCCCCCCAAAAGGAGAGATATCTATAGCAGAGGATTGTAGGCCGCCAAAGATCGCCAACGCCCAGGTGAGAACTGCTCTCTCCAAAGCAAAAACACAGCATCCATGGGACCGGATGGTGTCCCCGGCTGTGTGCTCCATGAACTCAATGAGGAATTAAACCCGCAGTTAGGACAGCTGTTTAATCTTAGCCTCACCTCAGGATACACTCCAAGGAGTGGTGCACGCGACTGTGGTCCCACTTCACAAGGGCGGTGCCTCCACCGACCCTGGAAATTACCGTCCCATTAGCTTGACAAGCCTTATCTGCAAAGCCATGGAGAGGATCATAATGGAACTCATAAATAAAGACATAGGGAACTTGCAGACTTTGGATCCAACCCAGTTTGGCTTTGTCAAAGGCAGATCATGCCTTTTAAACTTGGTTGACTTTTTCGAGACAGTCACCAAGGCCATTGATGAGGGAAAGGCAGTCCATACAGCCTACCTTGACCTGGCAAAGGCCTTCGACACAATACTCCACTCAGGTATCATCAAAAAACTCATCAGCTTGAATGTAAACCCATACATCACAAGATGGGTTGCAAACTGGCTAAGTGACAGAACCCACAGGGTCAGAGTTGCTGGAGCCATGTCAGACTCAAAGCCTGTCACAAGTGGTGTCCCACAGGGCTCAGTCCTGGGTCCACTCTTGTTCGGCATCTACTTTTCTGAAGTACAAGCAAACACAGGAGGGTTATGGCTGACAAAGTTTGCAGACGACTGCAAACTGGGCGCCATAGTCGAAAACACATCTGACACAGATATCCTTCAGAAGGGCCTCACAGAAACGGATAACTGGTGCCAGAGCCATGGCCTAAAGTTAAATGCCAAGAAATGCATAGTCATACCCTTCGGGAAAAACAAGGTTACCCCTAGCTACCATATAGGTGGCAATCCACTGAGCACAGAAGAAGTCATCAGGGATCTGGGGACCCAGGTTGACAGTAGCCTTCGCTTTGACACTCATGTTGCTAAAGTAGTTAGGAAAACCTTCTACATTGCCCACCTGATCATGAAGGGATTCACATCTAGATCAAGGGAGGTCATCGCCCCTGTACTCATCACTCATTAGACCTATGATTGAGTACAATGCCCCATTCGGAATGTATCTGACCAGACACCTGCAGCAGCTGGAAAGGCCCCAAAAGTTCCTCACCAAAAGGATAAAGGGTCTCAAAAATATGTCTTATGCTGCCCGACTGAAAGAACTCCAGCTCTATTCAGTCTCATACCGCTTGCTCAGAGGTGACCTGTGCCTGACATATAAGGCCATGTCAAACCCTGATTTGATGAATATGCTTCACCTCAAAAATCTAGATCCCTCAGAACCACAAGGGCGGAGACTTAAACCTTGACACGGTTATTAATAGAACATGCTGGAGGGACAGATTCATCACCCAGAGACTCCCTATGCTGTGGAACAAAATCCCGGTACATGTGAGGCAGAGCACCTCGCTGGCCTTGTTCAAGAGGAATCTTGACCAATGGATGGGGGATCGCAGATATACCCCAGGGATTACTTCAGTGTCACTGCTTGACAGAGGCACAGCAAAATAATAGGCATAGTTTTATTCAAACTAAAGGGGTGGCGAAAGCCAAATAACTATGGGCTAGGCTTATAAATGCCCTTGGGCAGATAGCCTAGTATGAACCTATGAACCTATAAAAAAAGCAATCTAGTTTACCTCAAGTAGTGCAACCTTATTTTCCATACAGAAATGAGATTTTGTCTGATAATGGTATTGTCATGAAAGGTCCTAAAGTAATTGTGTCAAAGTCATTGCAACAAGAGTATATTGCTATCTTGCATCGTGGATACCCAGGAACTGATTCTACAAAAAGGAGGGTGAGAGGACTAATGTTTTGGCCTTCTATGTCACAAGATATTGACAGAATACTTTCATCTTGTTCTTTATGTAATAGTACAAAGCCACATCCGTAGAAGGAACCACTTCAGGTAAACCAGATTCCTGAACTACCTTGGTCGAGAGCAGCCACTGATATTTTCAAATGGAATGGTCAACATTACTTGGTGTTAGTAGACTCTTATTCCAATTGGTTCAAGATTGACCTACTTCCTAACCTAGCATCCATTACTGTCATTACTAAGGTGAAACATCATTTTTCAGTCCGTGGCATACCTCTCAACCTGGAAACATCAAAAATCTGGACAAGGGCCATGAAAAATGGGTACAAATCTGTATGCTGATTAACATATAATTTGCATACATAATTATGTAACTCCACCCACTCCAGTGGAATTGTGGGATACCAACTTTCAAACACAAACTGAAGAACAGACAACCAAACTATGGCACCAGAGCCCTCCTGCAGCCATTCCAAGGGTCCATTACCTGGTTATTTCGCCCCATTTACCATAAACACTAATGTGTGCTTTACTTCTACAATGATTATTTGGATTTTTTTTACATTTTGCAGCATATCAATGCACAAACACTAACAGACATCTGATAAAGCAATACTGTCTCACAATGAAAATAGACCTGACATTAAAACTTCTCTGCCCTTGAAACTCATTCATTGAAACAGCAATGAAACCTGCACCACCTCCAAAAAAAATGCATCTAGCCAGTGGTGGGTAAAGATTACCTTTGGGTTGTTTTCATATCATTGGCCTCTTGCACACAAAACAAGAAACATACATGTGTTCTTTTCTTTGATACACCTTCCTGACTTTATTAAGTTATATTCCTTGTATAATACAGCACACTTTTTAGACAGAGCACATTTTAAATGTATTGTTTAAATGAACATTTTTCCAGTAGGCTGTACTGTAGGCAATGAAAGAAAATGCATGAACCAATAATTACAAAACTTTCCAGTTCAGAACATTTCCATCATAAAAGTCTACTTCCACACCCAAACTATAAACAGAATGACAGTAGTGTAAGCCATAAGCATCTTGCACAGCTTCTCGCACTTTTCAATTTCAGTTTTTTTTTGGGGGGGCAAAAGGACAAAGACCAGGGACACATTTTAAGCATTGATTGTATAATTTTGGAAAGTTGCTAGAATAAAATGTTGTGTTACCACCATGCATGTTACTGGCAAGTCTGGAACCCAGATCACTATACTCTACAGTCAGTGCAGCATACCACTATGCTAAATCAGCAGGTTAAACAATAGGAAGAGTGAAACTTAATGGCTATCATTTAGTGAATTCAGTTCTCACTTCTCACCATAGCTCTAAACCTCTTAGCACAAAAAAACCTGGACAAACAACAAAGCCAATAATGGGGGAATAGTAAATACAACTGACTTCTCACTCTCCATAAAACCTGGACAAACAACAAAGCCGAATACAAATTCTGTTGTCACCATAGCTCTCAACTCTTATCACAAAAAATATCTGAGCAAAGCTGAGAAATGGTGGTGGCTAGGGACTTGGGTTTGAGCCTAAGTACCTCTAGCCACCAGGTGCATTACATTGGGGGCATTTACACACACACACACACACACACACACACACACACACACACACACACACACACCTGTTCTAGACCCTGTAGTACACAACAATTAATCACAGTTCCTAATGTCTGCATGCATAGTTTATATTTGCCAGCCAAGCTGTTCTGCAAGGAACTTCTGGAATTTCTTCAGCTGTGCTACATGGATTGTTTTGTTTTATCCCACAGAGAACAGAACTGACTAAATCAATAAGTTACCTTGAAGAATAATGATAACCTGCAGTCTGCTGGACATGCCTTTGAGTGTCAGATTTGCTAAGCGATATTGAAAGGCATTATTACTTACTGGCTATAGCCACAGTGCTTAGTCCAGTGTGTTTTTCCACCTTGGCTAAGGGGTATAGTAAGGACTTCAGGTTAGATGAGCTGGAGAATACAGTTAAATATTTTTTATATCAGTGCATATGAAGATGTTACAACTGAACTATACTCAGATTATTCATAGCACTGAGTCATTTCTTTTGTCTATTTATTTTTTGCATTTTTCTTTTTTATAGATGGTTTGAAATTACTTTAGCAGTGCAGGAATTTAATAAATATGCATGTCATTAATTTACTGTACATTATTATTTAAACATTACTCAACAACAGTTGTGTACACACATCCCTCCCATTCCCAGACAGTGGTATTTATTTCAATAAATACTTGTTCTCATACTACAGCAGTAGTTATCAGGCTAATAATGTGCATCAGTTACACAACATTAAACGTCACTACATAAATTATCTACATAATAATCAACATATTTTGTCAAGTATACTGAAATACACTCAAACATTCACCTATCCCAGCCTTGCTTTTACCATAACATCTCCAACCTTTGCCAATGTTAAGAAGTCCTTTTATTTCTATGTCTACTTTCTCCTTCCATTCTCAAATTGCTGGAGTATGGTTAACATCCACTTGCAGGAAATACATATTTGTGCTATCAACAGTAAAAACACAGACAGAGAAACAGAGTTAGCAAGCTTAAATGCACAACACTAAATCTTCTCACAAAGTTAGAGCTGTACTTTTCAGACACACACACACACACACACACACACACACACACACACACACACACACACACACACACACACACACACACACACACACACACACTGTACTGTTCCTACTTCCCAGCAGCGAAAAATGAAAATAAAACGGCAAAGTCCCAGCAATGAAAACGGCAGCAAAGCCAGCATTCTCTCTCTTGGCAAAGTCCCAGCAACATTAGCTACTTTCCAGCAACGAAAACGGCAAAGCCAGCATTCTCTCAGCAGCAAAACAAGTCCCTCTTTCGGCAGAGTCCCTCTGTTTCACGGCAGCAAAGCCAACAATGAGTCCCTCTCTCAGCAGCAAAGCCAACAACAAGTCCCTCTCTTTGCAGAGTCCCTCTGTTGCAGCAAAGCCAACTTTTCAAAAAGCAAAGTCCCTCCATTTCCGAAACAGCTTTTCAAATTCTTGGCAGCACTTCTTGCCAGCCAGAAATGATGATGTGAGCTCCTTGAGCTCAATTCTGACTGGTAGTGCTGACAGCGCTGACGTCATTGCGCACGTGTTGATGTCAGCTCTGACACGAAAATTAAAAAAATTAAAAATAAAAATAAAAAAAACAAACATAAAGAAATAGGGAAATGAAGGGGTGCCACTTGGGAATCATGGCACTCCGTCATTTGGACCCCAAAACTTGGTAAAAAATGAATAATTCAGGACGGTTGGGAGGTATGGTCCATGGTAGTCCACGCAAAGTTATTTCTGATAACGGTACACAGTTTACTATCCAGCAATTCAAAAGATTTGCCGAAGAGTGGTACTTTACTCATGTCACAAGTAGTCCTGAGTATCCTTAGTCAAATGGTTTGGCAGAATGTGCAGTTCAAAGTGTGAAACAGTTACATGAGAAGTCAAAACAAGATAATAGTAATGTTTTCCTGAATCTCTTGAATCTCAGAAATGTTCCGCGTGATAAATATCTTGGTTAACCTGCCCAGAGACTTCTGTCGAGATAACCAGAACTACATTACCAATCAGCAGTAGTTTATTGATTCCAAGTACTAAGAATAACAGATCTGTGAAAGCCCATCTGTTAAAGAAATGCCTACCCCAGAAGTCTTATTACTATAAGTCCAGCAAACCGCTCAATCCATTACGTGAAGGAGAGACAGCGAAGAGCATTTGCCCAGAACCGAGATCTAACACATTGTGGAATCACAAGGAGCAGAGTTTAGGTGGAATTGGAAACATTTGATTCCAAGGTACGAGCTTGTACCACAACACTTAGCCTGTGAGAAAGACTCTTTATCTCAGAGTGAGTTGTCCAACATTCCAATTCCTGAGGATGTTCCAGTGAATATCCCTATTTCTGAGATGAATCCCAAAGTTCTTGATATGAGCTGTTCACCAAAGACTGTCTCTGTTGATAAACCCAATTCTGAATACTATGTTACTAGTAACCAAAAAAGTTTCAGTAACCTTGAATCCTTGGATTTTCAAATAAAAGTCTTTATTCCAACACAGGACCGATACAAGAACCAAACAATCTTCGTATAGGAACTAAGCGCTTTCACCCTTTTGTCCTAGGGCATCATCAGAGTACAAATTTTAGTAAAATCATCATCCCTTAAATACATATTCTTAGATAATTAATTAATTATACAATAATCCAATTAAAACAATAAAAACAATTGTCTCTTAAAGTAAAAGGTATAGTTGAAGAGAACTGTTAAAGTCATGTAACATAGCTAGAGCATAAACCTGTCAAACTATAAGCATTATACACAATATATATATATAAAAATAAAAATATAAAAATATAAAAATATTGATGTATATAGTATATATCTTAACCAGTGCCAGAAGTATCATAAAATAATTAATGACAACGATGATAAATAGATGAAATAATATAATATGATGAAAGTGTAATTTATTGAATAAATATTATTAGTTAAAATGTTAAAATATGTTAAATATGTGTATATATGTTATTTATGATGCTATAAATGAGTGTTAATAATTAATTGTAAGTAATAAATAAATATTGTATATATGTATATATAAATAGATATTGACTAAAAAATATAATAATAATAAATAATTTGTACACATTACTTAGGTACTATGTTACTAGATCAGGTCTTATTTTCAGACCATGTTACAGATGCACGGCAACTTGGACATGAACATTGTGTTGTTTCTAATGTCTATATATTATGGCATGTCTTATTCTAATGTCATTTTATAGGAGCCAGTTCTTTAAGAGGGAGGATATAGATCAGTGTGTGTGCACAACTTTAAGAAACTTTCTAGGGGCTTGCAAAAGTGTATAAATACTGCGCACGTGTGAGCCTGACTGCCATTTTGTAGTAAACTGTAGAGATGTAAGGTTGTATGTCTATGTGGTCTGTCTGTTAATCAGTTCATTTATATTTTGTAAAGCTGCTATCCATCCTGATGTGTTTCTATGTCATCATCATCATCATCATCAGACCCCTTTTTCCCATTTTTCTACATGGGGTCGGGGTATCCTGTTAACTGCCGCCAACTCTCTCGATTCAGTGCCACACTCCTGCCTTCTTCAAAACTTATGCCTGACTGTCGCATATCTTCTTTCACACAATCCAGCCACCTCTTTGCTGGATGTCCTTGCTTCCTCTTACCTTCTTCCTGTCTGTGCCAAATCTTCCTCACCAGATTATCTTCTGCTTTTCTACACATGTGCCCAAACCACCATAATCTGTTTTCTCTGATTTTTTCTGCAATTGGAGCTACTTTGGCTTCTGCTCTTATGTCCTCATTTCTTCATCTGTTCCACAATGTGCATCCTATCACCTTTTTCAAGTACTTCATTTCCATCACCTCTAGCTTCTTCAACTGTTCTGCCTTTTCTGCCCAGGTTTCTGTACCATACAGTAGTACTGGTCACACCACTGTCTTGTACACTTTACTCTTCATCTTCTTTGGCATTCTTCTGTCATAGACTATACCTGACACTCTATGCCAGTTGGCTGCAGCCCCTCTGATTCTAGTTTTGACCTCTTCATTCAGATTACCCTTCTCCTCAACTACTCCTCCCAGATACTTGAAGCTGTTTACCTATTCCACTATCTTCCCTTCTATCTCTATTCTCAGCTTCTTCTGATTTCCCCAATTTGCTGCCATTACCACCATCTTATCTGTGCTTAGTTTTATCCCATGTGCCTTTAGATTTGCATTCCATTCTCCTATCCTTTGCTGAAGTTCTAGCTCTGAATCTGTCTGTACTGCCACATCATCTGCATACAGCAGCTTTGTTGATCTATCCCCTCCAACCTGTTTGCTAATGTAGTCCATTACCAGTATGAACAGCAGTGGGCCCAGAGCTGAACCCTGATGTACACCCACTCCCACTGGGAACCCCTCTGTGAGGCCAAACACTGTCTGTACTTGAGTCATTGGGTCCTTGTACATAGCTTGCACTAATTCTACCAGTGCTTCTGGGACTTCAAACCACCACAGTACTGCCCAGATTAGCTTTCTTGGGACCTTGTCATATGTTTTTTCTGAGTCTAGGAATGCCCAGTTGGACTCTCACCTCATCTCTAGCTTATTCTCAAGTATCTGTCTCAGTGCAAACAGTGGATCAGTTGTGCTGCATCCTGATCTGAATCCAAACTGCTCATCTCCCATCTTACATTCTACTACTCTGCATATCTGTTTATCAGTCACCCTCTCCAGAACTTTCATGCAATGTGATAGGAGTTTGATGTCTCTGTATTGCCCACAGTTGTGGATGTCCCCTTTGTTTTTGTTTTCTGTGTAATGATGCATATAAATGAACTACCCCACCTGTTCGTCATCTATGCCAGAGAGGGATGAGCGACACTTATTATGGGAACAAGTGTTCTGGTATATTGGCAAGCTAGAAGGGCATTAAGGCCCATGAGTGAAATATTTGTATGGATGTATGTATGTAAATAGGGTTTGTTTAATTAGATAGATGCATGTATTTGTTGCATTGAATGAAATTCCAGTTGTCTTATAACATAGGTTACACTACTTGTATGATTATATTCTCTTTTCACCATACCTTAAAATACTTAATTTTTCAAACGTGTAGTAAAATGCATGTCATTTGCTTTATTTAAGGGGCATATTCACTGATATAGTGTTGCTGTGTCCTTATTGCACTTCTCATCAAGTATATCATGTCAAATATTTGTGCATATAACCAGATTGATTCTGAGCTATACTGAAATTTCCTAAATTCAGCGTACTGCAGTCAGCATCATTTTAAGATATTAACATATCTATTACATCTCAAATATTATTTATTATAACTTGATCTAATAACATGAGATAGAATTATAGAATGATCAGATACCCATTAAGTTGAATACATTAGCTCTTCTTATATCTAAGACTTTATCGCTTTGTGTGTTCTTTAAAGTCACATGTACAGCATTTCACATTCTTTATTTCCATCCATCCACAACCTCCTTTTCCCATTTTTGCATATGGGGTTGGGGTATCAACAGTGACAATCATCTAAAGCCGAGGTTTATACCACTGGGTGGCTAGCCCATGCCACGGTAGTTCTATCACATCATACACTCACACATATGGCCAGTTTAGAGTGTCTAATTTACCTACTGCATGTCTTTGGAATGTAGGAGGAAACTGGACAACTCGGAGGAAACCCACATGAACAGAGGGAGGACAAACAGACTCCACACAGACGGCACCCCAGCCGAGAATCGAACCAGTGAACCTCTGGCAACAACACTGTCTGCTGCACCACTATGCTTATAAAATCAGTGTAAGAAGATGTAATATGTGTCAATATTTTTACTGAACTACATAGTTCACCTTACATAACACTTCTTAAATTGCCATAGAGAAATGCGTGTTATACTGTAAGACTGACAAATATATTAAAATATTTGTTGAATTCCTGTATATTAGAGTTTGCATATATTCCTTATTGTTTGCTTGTTTGGTGCTTTATTTATCACTACACACAGATATGAGATCTTTTATATTAGAGGACTGATGTATTTCTATTTCTGAGCTTATCTATATATGCATCATGAACAAATAAATCAGTTGTACTTTGCAAAATTGTCTATGTCCTTTGAATACAACAGAATTTCATTTTCAAAATTCCATGTTCATTGGATTGAATGTTTATTAACATTACACTTTCTTTAACACAGCAGTGTATGCATCTCTACTGTTAGTTGCAATACATAATGTCTGATGACTTCAGTTAATACATACAAGAAGATACTTTGTGTATTCAGACTTGGTTGCCAGATAACATTCATGGATAAAATGCTGTTAGCTATCTAATTTTTATTTCTTTATTTAAACAAGAAAAGCTATCCATGATCATTTTGTGAAGAGAAATTGCCTTTTATTGCATGCTGCATGCTGTTCATCATGAACATTGAGGATGAGTGTTTCTGAGCCACTCAAGATCTGTAGCAGGAAATCTTCCTTTACAGGTAAAATTAATTAAAAATAAGTTAACTACTCTGAAACAATAGTTTGACTTTCTTGTGCCAAGTATTAACTAATGCAAATAGTTGAAACTGCAAGCATTATGCTTTATTAATATTTATGCAATATATTGGCATATTCATTCTTACTATCGGAACATTTTGGAAAGAAATACAGCTAGATTCCCACTAAAGTCTGCTATAACAATCATTTATGGCTACAATATAAAACATAAATAGTTATTTAATTATTTAAAACTGAACCTTTATTTTATACTATATTCAGAGAAAACTTTTGTAAGAATTCTATGCTATTACTTTTAGATTGACAGACCAATGAACTCTAGTAACCACTATGCTCCATGATGGCCATCTGGGTCAGTAGAAACTTGCAGAAGCTTGTCTCAAACTATGTATTAACCTGGTTACCAGCCTCATCTAATACTTAGTGCAATATTCATCATGACTGTAACTTATAGGCCATCTAGGACAGTAGCAATGCAGTAAAGTAGCTCTTCTTTCAGGGCAATACATGTTACGAATTCATAAATTAACCATAGTGCAATACTCTAAGGTCCATTGTGCAATACTCTAATGTTTACAGTGCAATACTCAAATGTCTCTTTCTGTGCAAGGATCAATGCAATGTCTTAACCAAGTACCTGTGCAATACTAAGTCTCATGCAAGTAAGTGTTCACTGGGAAAAATGTTAAAATGTGTTTCTAATCATGTGCAGTATTAGTCTGTCTACCTGCATGTCCATGATGTAATAACTAGGTGTTATATGTGTAAATGTCTGTGAAAATAGTCTATATATTGTCTGCACATTGAGTCACGAGACACGGAATTTCGTTCAGTTTTTGCACTTATGTGATTTCTGAATGACAATAAAGTTTACTTTGACTTCTGATTTAAATGGCTGAATGTCAGAAATTTTCTGCTTTTGTGTATTTTCTTGTGAACTCTAAGTATACCTGAAAGACAATTTATTGTTTATTTACCTTTAAGGTTTCAAAATTGGAATTCAAATCAAAAGCATTACCTATATATATATATGACAGATTTTTCAAACAAATAATAATTAGTGTTCAAGTCTTTCTCTTCTCCTTGTAGGTTAATTGAGTAGTTAATGAAGTTTGCAATACTCTTATATTTTTACTGTTTGCCTTTGTCCAGTTGTCTTTTTTTTTTCAGAAGATCTTTTCATTTTTGGTAGAAGAACAGTCCATGTCCTCAACGGCTGAAATAATATTATTGTTTTTAACATGACTCTTGGCTTCTTCTAAAGTGTTAACAATCCTGGCACCGGAAGAAAGACATAGTTTTAACCTTATAGGATATAACAGATAGGCTTGGACATTATTTGATTTTAATTGTATGTTTAATATCCAGGCTTCTCTTTTTCTTTCAAGTGGCCTAGACCTTGTCAAATCTGAAAAAGGTTGGTCCATTTTGCACTGGGGGATTAGCCCATTATGTCTTAATACTAGGTCTTTATCTGAAATAGAATAATAGAATAAATTTCATAAAAATCGATCTAGGAACAGAAACAGGATTTATTGTGATGGGTTTCCCAATAGCTCTATGGGCAGTTTTAATGCCAAAATATCGGAGGTATTCAAGCAATTTAAAAACCCAAATTGGCATACTTTCAGATTTTCTACTTCTTGAAATATTCTTATGTTAGATCTTCTTTCCATGTTTGAGATTTTCTGATTTATTTAGCAAACACATATTTTGCATAGTGAAAAGCAAACCGTCGAGGTGACACCACAGAGAAGGTACACAGGTTTCTTTATTCCAAGAGAATTAATCCAAACATTAGTGCTTTCACGTTCAAACCAGAACGATTCTTCAGACATAATAAAACCACATGAAACATCCACTTAAATAATACAAAACATCCTATCAAAACATGCGATTCATTAAATATGTATAAATGTTGAAATTAACCCCTAAAAGTACAGAATTCAGCGAAAGCGCTAACGTTTGGATTAATTCTGTTGGAATAAAGAAACCTGTGTACCTGTTCTGTTGTGTCACCTCGAGTGTTTGCTTTTCACTATTGGACTTTTTTTCTATCAAGAGGTGCTTGGATTTGCTGGTTTTTGTTGACATATTTTGCATAGTACAAATTATGTTTTTTTTTTCTGCTTTCATCCTTCCACCAGTATCATCTGATACAGTCTCTATGTTTTAAATCTGGAGATTTTGCCGATGTATCATAGACTTTAGCATTTAGATCTGCTTCAGATTTAGTTTGGAAATGATCTGTTTTGATGTTGAGTTCTTGAAGTGAAAATAAAACTTGTTAGAAGTGTTTCTTCAGTGATGAATCATCATAGGAGTTTTTTGAAACACTCTTTGTTTAGTATATCAAGCTGACCATTAAGGAGAAATTTTTTGACAGGAAAGTTTACATTTGTAGCCACTTTTCTTTGATAGTATCTTCAGATATCAAGTCACAAGCAAAATAGTTCTGTTTCAAAGTTGTTTCCTATCTCTTACCTGTAAAATTCCACTATTAACTGTAGAGCACTTCACTGGTCCTGCTACTTTTCAACAATCTTGGGTTCAGAATTTGATGCCTTCTTATTTTAATATCGTTAAGTGTGAGTGTTTTTGTGATCAACTTTAATACATGTGATCACAAAACATAGCAACACTAGAAGATGAAAAAGACTTGATCCTTAAAAATACTGCATTGTTGTTTTGAGCCCCCTCTACTCCCCCAACCCTGTTACTTAAATATACCAACTCTGAGATTAATGTATTTTTGGGAGAAAGGAGGAATCCATAAGTTACTGCAGTTCTGATCTTACAATGGAAACCTCTGCCCTTATATAATATTGATCACATGTAAGATATAGTCAAACAAAACCTGGCACCCATTTTCTAGTGATGCAGTGATCAGAAATGCCATATTGAATACATTTTATCAGTATGTGACATGTGGATTCCTTTAGGGCTACCTAGGACTACTACACAGACATTGTAGCAAAGGCACACAGTGACCAGTGTGGATACATCAGAATCATTTACTGTCATGGCAGTAACAGATGCTGAATAAAAATCAATGTGTCAGTCCACATGCAGATCTCAGTGGTTAAATTGACTCTTAGTGGTGGTAAAACACAGTTATTACTGCAAAAATCCACTCAGCAAAAATCTAAAGCAATTTAAACATGCTGCCATTTTATTTTATTTTTAATTTGTTAACCAGCCAGAGCACTGATCCCCTTGGACCTATTTCAGTCTCAGCATAGGCAAAACACTATTTTTACATAATAGTTACATTACATCATCTACAAAGTGAATTACAAGATGTAATATATGCATATATTATATACATAGTGAATATCATGGTTTGAGGGAATAAAGGAAATAGATAAATGACATTATATGAAGAGCGAGTGAAAAAGCACAATATATACATGCATTGTATATAAAGTGGAAATCGGAGTTGGCATGCTGAAAGACTCTGAATCAAAAATAGAGTCAGAGCAAGGCATGTAGACAGAAGAGGGGGATAAAGAGGTTAAGTTATATGACCAAAGAAATAGCAGCTGCATATTCCCGTAATCTTGAATGTGCTTTTTATTTGTGAACTGAAAATGGGTAAGAGGAATAATCTTTAAAAAACAGAATGGAAAGATTTCCATAGTTTTGGACCAAGGACTAAGACAGCATGGTCTGAGCAGTGAAGCCTAGTTTGTGGGGTTTGCTGAAGAGGACATGAGAAGTTAAGATATCCAGTATTGTATATTGGTGCATCTCTGACATAGTCGGGAAGCTAGTAGACAGAAAGTGTTATTCTTGATAAATTTAAATAGTTGAGAGGCAAGTAGAAAGTCAGCATGTTGTAAATTAAGATACCATTTGTAAATTTGTGAAATACATTAAATATTCGTCTATATGGACACTAGTTTGCCAAAACAGAAATATTTCATGCACAAAATTTTGTTTAAAGATAAAAGTAACACAAAAATGGTACGATAATCTTATAAGCCACACCGCTGGTGACAAAAACTACACATTTAGTACAATGTGTATGCCTGCTCATATGGAAATGTGTATATCTGAAGTACATGCAAAGGACATCTCTGCTGCCTAGAATATGTAGAGCCCCCATTTATTAAAGACAGTCATTATATAATCTATTTAAAAAAGAATTGTGATATTAATAGGATGTGGAGAGGTGTTTCTTATACTATATATTATTGTTTAATTAGTAATAACATTACTTTTGATTTGTATAAATATTTTATGGTTGACATTCTCTTTATACCCACTTTTGAAGGACTACCTAAGATAAAAAGACTATGGTTCATCCACCATTTAGGCCCATAGTTTCAGGTCAGAATGGAATGACCGAGCCCTTATCCATATTTGTGGAAAAACATCTGAAGAAGCAATATTTTGCAAGTGCTTACTGGTTTATATTTGTTTTACTAAAAAGTTTTATTAAAAAGTTATTATACAGTTCCATCATCACAGCGTGATTTGTTTTTAGTTATATACTAATTTTTGGGTTGCGTAGTGCATATTTTCTTTTGTCATTTCACAATGTTTGTACTTTGCCCTTGTTGGTAAGCATCTCAGCTGTGGCTAAAACATCATGTTTAATGGGCTTCATGGTGATTATAGCTATATATAGTTAAATGTAGACAATATATAAATATGAACGTATATATATATATATATATATATATATATATATTTATATAATACACACACACACACACACACACACACACACACACACATACACACACACACACACACACACACACACACACACACACACACACACACACACACACACACACACACACACACACACTATTTTATTTATTTATTTAACATTTGTTTACTGGGAAAGTCCGACTGGACACAGGTCCTTTTTCAGTGGAGGCCCGGGGAGAAAAGCTCCATGAATAACAGTAAATTTTAATGCACGAATTGCAATAATCTATTTATTTATTTATTTTACATTTGTTTACTGGGAAAGTGTGACTGGACACAGGTCCATTTTCAGTGGAGGCCCGGGGAGAAAAGCTCCAGATAAAAAAAATTCATCAAAATACATAAAATACATAAAAATACATAAAAAAATACATGAAACAAATCAAAAATCATAAAGGATGAATCAAACAACATCTACACACTGGATATCTAGTAATAGCTAGTGAATGGCATAGTATAACCTATAACAGAACAAATGAGGCAATATTAATACATTGTTTTGTGTGTCAGCTAATAAATAGTAATGTCCTAATCAATCAATAAAATATAAAGTAAACAAAATGTAGTATACATAAGAAATACAAATTTGTTACATCATGACAACAAAACCTAGGCTTTGAACTTAGCTAGTACTATTTGTAAAGTATGACTTATGTCAAGATATAAGGTTAAGACAGGCCAGCAGGAATAAAAGATTAAACACAGGAGAAGTTGGATATGATTGGGGTATACTGAGCATTCACAAGGGGTTAGTACAGGAACATAGCCACTTATGTTTTAGATAAGCTTTAAGTGATGGTGTAAAGTGGTTAGTAGACAATATTGAGAGAATGGAGTTAAGAAAGGAGTTCTATGTACGAGATATATAGCTGGAGAAATAAAATTTGGCCTTGGAGATGGTGAGCAAGTTCTTATTGTTAGAGAAAAGTGGTCCGTTGGAACTGTAAAGAGGATGTGATTTTGTAGTGCAGGGATTCAGGTTGGTTGTGTTACAATTTTGTGAGATAGAAAGAGTTGGTTGTAAAGAATAATGTTGGGAAGTTCAAGCCAGTCTAGTATCCTTAAAGCTGTACAATGATGTGTTCTATATGGGCAGTCAAATGCCAACTTAGCAAATTTATTATAACATGTTTTAGCTTAAATAGGTCAATTTTCTTAAGATTAGTTAAAATTGGAGAGGCATATAGTAGTGTGGAGAGCAGATGGGTTTGTGCTAATGCAATTTTGGCCATTTTGGTCAGTAACCTTTTGTGCCTACATAGACTTCCAAGTTTCTTATAGACTTTTTTATTGTTAGGGAGACATATAAGTCAAATTTTAGGTTGTTGTCTATTTCCACTCCAAGAAGCTTTGTATGGGTTGTCGGGGAGATAATAGTATTGTCTTTGGCTATTATGTTAAATGGTGGGCACAAGATAGATGTCTTGTTAGGTTGGAAGAGTAATAATTTAGTTTTGTTTGGGTTCAGGATTAAAATGGCATTGGCTAACCATGTTTCAATAGAAGTGAAAGATTCCTGTGTTTGAGAATGAAGAGCTGATAGAAGTGGCAGTACAGAAAAGTGTTGAATCATCTGCATACTGCATTATAGAACCATGTGGAGTAGCTGTGTGTAGATTATTAGTAAAGTGGGAGAAAAGGAGAGGGCCTAAGATAGCTCCTTGGGGGACACCAATGGATAAAGGAAGGCATGGAGATAGGTCTCCCTGCCATAAAACAGATTGTTGATGGCCAGATAAATAGTTATTAAACCAAGCTGTGGCAGATGGTGAGAAGAATAGCTCAGTTAGTTCATCTATTAGTTTGGAATAAGAGACCATATCAAAAGCATTTGCTATGTCTAGAAGGATGGCAGATACAAAGTTGTTATTCCTGTGATGTTGTATGATATTAGTGAAGGATAAGAGAGCAGTAGTGGTATTATGTGATGGGCAAAACCAATGCTGACTGTTTGAGAGAAAGTTATTTGTTAGTAAGAATTTCATGACCTGGATATGAATACACTTTTCGAGTAGCTTAGAAAGAGGTGAAAGAATAGCAATTGGATGGTAGTTTGTCAGTTCTGTGGAAGGTCCCCCTTTATGAAGTGGGGTTACATGGGAGATTTCCACAGCTGAGGAACCTTGTTTTTGAGAATGGATCTGTTTATAAGGATTGATACTGGGAAGGCTATAGATTCAGCTGCAATTTTCAGGTAGTTACTGGGTAAGTTATCTATGGCAAGTGTAGTAGGTTTTAGTTTCTGGTGTAGTTTTTTTATAGTGGCTGTAGAAACTGGGGAGAAAGAGAATGAGGCATTGCTAGTTGTAGATTTGGTTGGTTTGGTATCAGGAGTAGGGGTTTGCTGCTTGAAAAGGACAGTTATAGATTCAGTAAAATGTTTGTTAAAAATGGTAGCCATTCTATCAGAATTGTTGTGGATGTTTGGGGTTGGTGTAGTAGATTTTCCTTGGTGAAGGAGTTTTTGACTTTTTTTTGGTATGTGTTTTGAATGTTATGATAAAAAATTTAATTTATCCTGTTTTATTTGTTTTTTTGCCTTATTTCTAAGTTCCTGATGCTGTTGTTTAGAAACTTCTGCGTTAGCCTTATACCATAGTTCCCAGGCTTTATCTCTAGTTTTCAGAAGGGCCCTAGTGTCTCTGCATAGCCAGGGGGCATACTTTGATTTTACTCTGATGGTACTAACAGGGGCATGTGCATTTAATATATCTAAAAAGGATTTATTAAAGTGGTTCACTGTGTCATCTAGATCAAAGTATTTGAGTTGACTTTTGTAGGTCAGCTAGGAAATTGTCAAGATTAAAGTTATGTTTTCTTCTAAGTTGTTTAAACATAATAGGTTTTGGTGGGAATATGTGTTGTCATATAAGAAATGTGGGTAGGTGATCGCTCAGACCATCAGGAAGACAACCTGATTGGAATGAGTGAGAGGAGTTATTTAATAATATCCAATCCAAGGTGGATTGTTTTTTACTAACATTATCTATTCAGGTAGGTTCTTGAATAGTTTGTGTAAACCATGCAAATTTATGTGATGGACAGGGTGATCTGTATCACATGCAAGCCAGTCTAAATTAAAATCACCCAATATGAATGTCTCCAGACTAAGGGTACTAGTTACCCAGTGCAATAAATGTTCTTTCGCTGGGGCATTATTTACAGCTGGGATATAGCAGCCAATTATATATATTTTTTTAATTTATAGTTAGTGTGGTATCGATGATTTCTGCACTTTCGAGTTGTGGGGTTTTACAGTCAAGGAAAGTTAAAAAATGAAATGGTCTTTAAGAGCAACTCCACCTCCTCCTCTTTTGTTGAGTCTATCTACCCATAGTATGGAGTAACCTGGGGGTAGTATTTCATTATCTTTTATACTTGGTTTATTATTACTATGTCTGGGGAGTATGTGGGTAGAGTGGCATGGAGGATGTCTAATTATTTGAATATACATCTAATATTAATGTTCATTAGCAATAGGTCTGATTTTTTCTGTTTAGGATTGGATGTGTAGAGATGTTGAGACTAGAGTGACTAGGGCGGTTGGTGTTGTCTGAGAGTGGTCCAGGGTTTGGGTGGATGCCACCACTAAGCAGTAGCCTAGAGGCAATATTGGTAAGTAATTTTAATTGTCTGATAAGCTCATTATTGAATAACAGAGGGTTATAGTGACTATCTTTAGTAGGTATTATTTTACGTGGAAAATATTGGAGGCCAGTAATATTGACAAGTGTAGGAGAGATGGTGAGATATGTACATGGAGTAGTGTGGTAAGGTGGGTTTGTGTTGTGTGGAAAAGTGGCTGTCTGGAATGTGTTGTGGTGATAAGTAGTGAGCTGAGGCAGTAATATGAGTGTAGTTAAAAGTGATAGGTGAAGCATGAGCATGGTGTAGGTCTAGGAGGTATAATCAGGATAACAGGAAGTGCATGTAATTGGATGGATAGAGTGAGGGAGTGTCAGCCTAGTGAAAAAGAGTAGAAGCACTGGGGGTGGGTGGGATATGGGGTCAGAGTAGGGGAGCAGCGTTAGTCTGAAGGACGAATGGAGCAGGAAGAGTAAGCCCCAGCAGGAGGAAGACCAAAAAAAAAAACAATCAGGAGTCAGGAAATATAAATAAGGCAATACACTATGTCAGAGCTTTCACTCTTATAGAAAACAAATGTTGCTAGCAAGTTCTTTAAGGATGAGTAGAGCTGGGGGTATTGGGACTGAACTAAAGTTTTGTTTTGGAGCAGTTTTGATCTTATACACTGGAGCTAACCTGTTTGCATACAGAAGGAATATGATCTTATACAATTAGCAGAGTATGTCGCCACCTAATGGCCAACTTGATGCCATGCAGCTGTGCTCACCTCACAATGGTAGTCAAAAATAGGAGAAAATTGTTAAAACAATTCAATGACATTCACCTAATGATTAATTGTAAAGGAAGATCAGTATATATTTTTTTGGTTTTATAATTTGCACTGTGATTCCTCACATCTCTGTTGAAACTGTCTTCCCCACCCTCCCTCCCTGTTCTTGATTGTAGTTTAAATTTGGTGGCTTTTGCAGTGCCCACCCCACTGTAGATTTGATCTAGGACACTCCCCCAGTCCCATCTCTTTACCGCATTCTACCTAATAAACCCTTTCTACACTTGCTTTTAGTCCTTTTTAATTTAATTACATTGTTTCAAACTGTGTGTGGACTAATATTGCTACATACTCAAGTGTGACAGCTTGCACTGCATGTGAATTGTTTTTACTACTGTTTTTGCTACTTTTCTGAAAAAAAATTGTAAGCCTGTTTCCTACCTTTCCTGTAATTAGTGTTCCAGATACAGATTTGCTGTATCCAGGACTGTTTGTAAGCTTCTGAGCCCCAAGCCTTTCTGTGTTGGAGGGAAGCCTTCTAGCTTATCAGTGGGAGTGGTAAGCATTAGGTAACCTGTCTACCACATAAGGAGTGGTTCTGGCCCAGAATTTGTAGTTATTGGCCATTTGGGCGGTCTTCCATCTCTCTCAACTTTCTGATTTGAAGGCCTGCATTTGCACTTGTTTCTGTCCTGTAACTCCTGGGCCCATCTCATTTGCTCACTCAAAAAAAAAAATGTATCTGCTTTTACTGTATTTGTGTTTCTTCCTACTTTATTTTGCTTTTGCGTCATCTTAAAAGTACTCAATTGTATTTATTACTGCTTGGTATAACTCATTCTAAGCCTTTTAGTTTAAGCACTTGGGCTTCAGACCAGTTGTTTTACATTAAGAATGTTTATGGTCTGCACTGTAGTGGCAGAACAGGTAGCTTACAACCTTCTAAGTTGGGAACTGCTGATTGAGGGCTCAGTGTCTGTAATTCTAAAAGTGTATTAATTCTGGTTTAAGCACTTGGGCTTCAGGCCAGTTATTTTACATTAAGAGGGTTCGTGGTCTGCACTCTTGTGGGAGGAGAGGCTGGACTCTGCACTTCTGAGCTGGGAATTTCTGGTTAAAGGCTTATAGCGCCTGCATATTTGAACTGCTTCTTACTGAAATTGGTACACCTTGTTTGCTGTAGCATAGACTAGATCCAGGCCTGCTGAATTTAGCTTTGTTTGTATAACTTGAGCACTAATCCAGGCATTCTTTAAAGTATTCAGTTGTATTTATTACTGCTTGGTAGTAACTTGATTAAAGTGTAGCTATCATTCTAAGTCTTTTGGATTAAGCACTTGGGCTTCAGACCAGTTGTTTTACATTAGGAAGGTTTGTGGCCTGCACTGTGGTGGCAGGGCAGGTAGCTTTCATCCTTCTAAGTTGGGAACTGCTGATTGAGGGCTCAGTGTCTGTTATTCTAAAAGTGTATTAGTTCTGGTTTAAGCACTTGGTCTTCAGGCCAGTTATTTTATATTAAGAAGGTTTGTGGTCTGCACTCTTGTGGGAGGAGAGGCTGGACTCTGCCCTTCTGAGCTGGGAATTTCTGGTTAAAGGCTTATAGTGCCTGCATATTTGAACTGTTTCTTACTGAAATTGGTACACCTTGTTTGCTGTAGCAGAGACTAGATCCAGGCCTACTGAATCTAGCTTTGTTTGTATGCTTGCTATTTCCCTGAAATGCTAATTCCACCTAAAACGTGGCTTTTCAGTGCTTCTGTGGATCCCTAGTGATATCTGCATTGCTTACTGTACTTATTTCCTTGTTTCACTTGAAAGAAAGTTACTGTTTGTCGTTTTTGCATTTAAGTTACCTGTAACACATTGCATTTAAGTTACCTGGCACTTGCTCACTAAAGCAGTTATATAAGTCAGCACTAAAAAATTAAAAGCACTACACCCTCACAAACTCCCCTGAGTACCTTGTTCCCCATTGGCCCTTTTTTCAATTATAAAGGAATTCCCAATACTATTCTAGCATGCCCAAAGGTCAGTTGTCAATCTCCTCTCCGGTCCAGCTGGTGAATCTGGGAATCTTGAGGCAATGTTACAACTGCCTCATGTACACAGACAACCCTCTCTTCCTCCCAACAAATTCCAACACATGTGAGAGATGCAACCATATAGCCAAACTGGTGGCTAAGCTCTCTCAACTCAGTACTGGCGTAACCAGTCAGGAGGAGAAGGATACCACACTCACTACAATTCCAGTCTCACATAGACCTACCACGACAGCAAACCAAACACATAAACACACAAAAACATACTCGGAGGCTCTAAATAAAAATCTACCTAAGCAGCAGAGACCTCCAAAGCAGACACCCAAGCAACCGCTACCCCAAAACAAAACACGTGCAACACATAGCTCACAAAGCCAATGTGCCGAACAGTCACAGCCCTTAAGGCTAAACAACACACCTGATACACTTGTAATAGGTGACTCTATCGTCAGGCACACTGACATCCCGCTCACCAGGCTGAACAAGAAGAAGGTCATGGTGAGCTGCCTGTCGGGTGCTAGGATCCGCCACATAACACAAGCACTCAGGTCACTCCAAGGCAAGTACAAATATGACTCAGTCATTGTCCATGCTGGTGTGAATGACCTGAGACGTACCTCCCTGGACTACATGAAAAGAGACATAGAGGAGCTCTCTGAGCATGTAGCCCAGGCTGGTATGACCCTGACCTTGAGTAGCATCTTACCCTCACCAAGAATGATGCCACAATATGAAGACAAGATGATCAATTTCAACAATTGGCTTAAGTATTGGTGTCATTCAAAGGGGATCCAATGCCTGTCAGCCTGGGATGACATGCTCGACAAGCCATGATGCTTCGCTAGGGACGGCTTGCACCTGTCACCCCTGGGCTTTCGGATATTGGCAAAGGCTCTTGCTACCCCCATAGTGCCTTTTTTAGGCAAGGCTCAAAAGACAAACCCACCTCCATAGGTATCACAAGGGATAAGAAACTAAGAGTAATGCTACTTAACGCCAGAACTCTAAACCTCAAGATGCACTCACTCGAAACTCTCCTTAGCATGGTGAACATCAATATCTGTGCAGTAACAGAAACCTGGTTCAAGGCTCCCGAGAGCACCCCAGCACTACCAGGTTATATCTCATACCATGCTTTTCGGCCCCAAAACTTGGACCGATCCACAAAAGGAGGGGGAGTGTCAATATTCGTCAAAGATACCCACACCTCCAGGTTGATGGCACAGCACGAAGCATCAGAGACTATCCATGTGCAACTAACAATGGGTAAAACTGCCTTCCAGTTTATAGCCGCTACAGACCACCCTCCCAAACCCAGGAACCCCACTCGACCTTCCTAAGAACACTGGAAAATATGAAGATCTCTCCAAACACCATTATATTGGGCAACTTCAACTACCCAAACATAGACTGGGAGCATTACTCTAGCTCCAACACCCTAGCCCAAAGGTTCCTAGAATTTATAAACTCAAATGCTATGGAACAACTTGTTACCACTCCCACAATAGGGGAAAACATACTGGACCTGATCATCACCAACATTGGGACTCTATGCTCCAGACCAGAAGTGCATCCCTCACTGGTAAGATCAGACCATAAACTAATCTCACTGGATATTCACATCCCGACCCCACCCCCTGCCCAGAAAACCACAGTGAAAAACTTCTCTAAAGCAAATTTCACACTCCTCAAAACTGAGGTGGAATCCTCCAAAGCCCCCGGGCCTGTGGAAAATACGGCCCAGACCGCAGAATCCTTTATAAACGCATTCTATGAACACCTTCAGGAATGCATGGATCATGCAATCCCAAATAAAACCAAGACCCAATCCTCCAAAGGCAGACATCCTGTCTGGTGGACCCCAGCCATAAACAAACTATACAATAGAAGGAGGAAGCTACTACATGATAGAGCAAAATCCCAAAAAGGGAAGGCATCTCTGATCAGTATTAGCAAAAAACTACCGGCACTCATAAAATCGTCTAAGGCCAGCTTGAGAGAAAAATTGCACAGGACACTAAGGATAACCACAAGGCTTTCTTTAGTTATGTTAGGAACCTGGGTGGGAATTCCCAGATATGCTCAGAATTAGTCCAAAATGACAAAAAATACACCAAACCCACAGACATTGCCAACATCCTAGCTGACAGGTTCAGGGCAAACACCCCCCCCCCACCAAAAGGGCAAATATCTATCCCAGCAGAGTGCTGCCCCCCTGACATCTCAGATGCTCAGGTAAGAGCTGCCCTCTCCAAAGCAAAAAACACAGCATTAATGGGACCAGACGGTGTCCCGGGCTGCATCCTACATGAACTCCAAGAAGAGCTAAACCCAAACATAAAACTACTGTTCAATCTCAGCCTTACTACAGGATATGTACCCAAAGAGTGGCGTACAGCAACAGTGGTCCCTCTCCACAAAGGTGGTGCCTCAACGGATCCTTGAAACTATCACCCCATAAGCCTGACTAGCTTGGTCTGCAAAGCTATGGAAAGGATCATCATGGACCTCATAAATAAAGATATTGGGGACCTACAGACACTGGATCCTACCCAGTTCGGCTTTGTTAAGGGCAGATCCTGCCTCTTAAATCAGGTCGATTTCTTTGAAACAGTTGCCAAGGGCATTGACAAGGGGAAGGTGGTCCACACAGCCTACCTGGACCTCACAAAAGCCTTCGATACAATACCCCACTCGGACATTATAGATAAGCTCACCAGCTTAAATATAAACCCCTATGTCACTAGATGGGTTGCAAACTGGCTCAAGGACAGAACCCACATGGTTAGAATTGCTGGAGCCATGTCAGACTCCAAACCAGTTACAAGTGGTGTCCCACAACGCTCAGTCCTGGGACCTCTCTTGTTCGGTATATATTTCTCAGAGGTACAGGCCAACATGGAAGGACTGTGGCTGACCAAGTTCGCAGATGACTGCAAACTGGGTGCCATAATTGACTCTCCAGCCGACACAAGCATCCTCCAAAAGGGCCTCATAGAAGCAGACAACTGGTGCCAGAGCCATGGCCTCAAGCTAAACACCAAAAAGTGTATAGTCATCCCCTTTGGCAAAAACAAAGTGCCCACAAATTACCACATAGGTGGTAATCCATTAAGTACAGAAGAAGTAATTAGGGACCTGGGGACCCAAGTTGATAGCAATCTCTCATTTGACAACCACGTAGCCAAAGTGATTAGAAAAACATTTTATATAGCCCACCTAATCATGAAGAGATTCACATCTAGATCAGGGGAGGTCATCGTGCCTCTTTACTCATCCCTCATCAGGCCCATAATTGAGTACAATGCCCCCTTTGGGATGTACCTTACCAGACACCTGCAGCAACTGGAAAGACCCCAAAAGTACCTCACCAAGAGAATAAAAGATGCCATATGCTGCCCGGTTAAAGAAACTCCAGCTCTACTCAGTGGCATACCACCTGCTCAGAGGTGATCTGTGCCTGACGTGTAAAACCATGTCCAACCTGGAATTAATGGACATGCTGCACCTCAGAAAATCCAAATCCCATCGAGCTACACGCTCGAGAGGCTTGAACCTAAGCACTGAAATAAATAGGACATGCTGGAGGGACAGATTCATAACCCAGAGGCTCCCTTCACTCTGGAATAAAATCCCAGTCCAGGTTAGGCAGAGTCCCTCATTGACTCTCTTCAAGAGGAATCTTGATGAGTGGATCGGAGATCGTAGGTTTACCCTGGGTATCACTTCTGTGTCACTGTTAGAGGCACAGTATACTAACCTCAAAAAAGGGCATAGCAAAATAAATTTAAAATGGGTGGCGAAAGCCAAACACATTCTGGCTAGGCTTATAAATGCCCTAGGGCAGATAGCCTAGTATGAACCTATGAACCTATATAAAAATTGGTTGAGATTTCCCAGGGCTGATTTGAGCTTTTGCTGAAACTTTGCTTCAGAACCAGAGGTGTGTGTGTGTGTGTGTGTGTGGGGGGGGGGGGTGAATCCCAAGGCTTGTGGATGGCCTGAGCAAACTGCAAAAAAAGAACAAAAGAACACAGAGTGTGAGCAGAAAGCAGATAGTATAGTTTTAGGAGAAATGGAGACAAACTGGGAGAGAACAGAGGATATTAGTCAAAGAGTGATGGAAGGATTATCAGAACACAGAGAGTGGGTACAAGAAATGATACAGTAAATAGCTACAGAAGTAAATGTAAAGAATCACAAAGAATAGGAAAAAGTGTCTAGGCAGATCATAATAGACAAATTTAACAATGTACTAAGTGCAATAGGTTAAAGTAGCATCATAGTTAGGTGAGATACTGGTTAGAATGTGTAACAAACACTGTGTTTCTGCTTTTCAAATACCAAATAAACAAACAACTGTAGGTTTCTGCTTACTAATACCAAGTATGTTTCTGCTTACTAATGCCATGCATGTTTCTGCTTCTTGAAACCAATTAGAAGTGTAGTTAGGTAAGATGCAGGTTGGAGTTTGCTTGATTATACGTTTCTCTCTCCCTCTATACATACATATATATATATATATATATATATATATATATATATATATATATATATATATATATACAAGCAAAGGGTAAAAAGGTTACACTGACAAACCATTCAGTAAAAACTGTAAGATAGGCTAAGCCAAGCTAAAGTTTTCACTATGTAAATGCAAATGACCCCTTTAGAACATACCAGTGTTTCAGCTACACGGCTTCTGAATGCTCATGACTTTCTAACTGTTACTTTTTAAGACTTTATGGGTACTTTTAGGCCAGTAAAGTCAAACCCACAAACTGTAGACATGTGATGTTTCGTCCTTTTACTGACTTCATTAGAAAAGCATAAGTGGATTGCTTGGCTATACTTTAGAAACACAAAGCTTAAAACCAACACTGATGTCCAAAAACTTTAGGGTGCTTGCAAAATAAACTCAATAACATATAAACTAAAGAGTAAAAAAGTCACACAGACAAACCATTCAGTAAAAACTGCAACAAAGACCTAGCCAAGGTAAATTCTTTACTGTTTAATACCTTAAATCTACTGTAGTGGAGGTTCATGGTATATATCAAATGATCCTATTATTTTAGCAACATAGTTCAGTACTAAGCTAACTGCCCTTGCGAGCCATTTTAAGCCTAGCCAATTATCCCTTGTGAGACTCAAACCCTGCACCTTGTATTTGCAAGGCAAACACCTTAACCATTAAGCCAAAATATACATATATACATACATATATATATATATATATATATATATATATATATACATACATATATATATATATATATATATATATATATATATATATATATATATATATATATATATATATATATACACACACACACACACACACACACACACATATATATATATATATATATATATATATATATATCTATATATATATATATATATATATATATATATGACATCTACATCCAATATCGAGTTGTCTTCATCATTTTTTCCCTATTGGAGACTCTACCAATAGAGAAGGACTTTAGAAAGGGGTGGTGCCGAAGTCGAGCAAGGAGTGATCGTACACATCATCCAGCTCAAATGGGAAGAACAACAGGAATGAACACATGGAACAGAAACCAAATGATTTGATTTTTAACATGTTTTCATATTCTTTAACCAATGATTAAATAACTCTGTTAAACAAAGGCGTGTCTTTTATACCAGCTATGCAGTCTAATATTACCAATGTACTTATAGATTTAAGAATGTTTGCAAGGAATGTACTGCTAAGCATGATGTTTCCACAGCACACCCAACAAAATAATGTTTTTAAGAAACCTAGTGCATTTGTACTGAATATACATCCTTTTGTGTATGCTTTTACTAGCCTCTGTGAAAGTGAGACTTGAGGTGCTTTATCTGATAGACATAAAATAACATTTCATAACTTATCTGTTAATGAATGCAAGGCTTTACGAGAACTACAAAAAGGATATTTTTTAGAAGTACGTCCAGCTGATAAGGGTGGTGGCGTAGTGGTGATGGACAGGAAGTTTTGCTTGCAACAAATATTTGATATGTTTAAGGATAATGTTACTAATATGTGTGTACATAAATTTAAAGTAATTAAGCTAATTGAGAAAGTGAATTATTTTGTGTATGATTTACATATGACAGGTTTAATTACACAGGAATTGTACAAGTACTTTGCTGTAGATCAGTCCTTAGTTCCAATCCTTTATGGTCTGTCTAAGGTGTATAAGGATGCACAAAAACCACTGATGAGGTCAATTGTGTCAAGTTGAGGCTAGCTCATAGAGCCCCTTTTTCAATTTATGTTGAGAAGACACTGTGCCCAATACTAGACATGGTTAGAACTTCTTGAAAGATTCAAACAATTTTATGAATGATCTTTTTAAATGGTATAAAGCATCAGATAGGATGGTGGAAATGGTTTTTGTGATGCATAGCTGGTATAATATGTCAGTTCTCTATTCACTGCTGTACCTAATGAAACAGAAATTCAAAGTGTTAGGATGTTTCTGTCTAAATATAGTGATTCACCTAATTGGAAGGTTATGTTAATTTGCACTTTACTTGAATTGATATCGGAAAACAATGTTTTTATATTTGAACGTGAATTTTATTTACAGCAAAGCAGTGTTGCCATGGGAACAGTGTGCATGAATAATTACGCAAATATGGTTCTAGCACACTGGGAGTTGGAACAGGTTTTGACTAATAATCTTTTCACAGACAATGTAACCTATTATAGGCAATTTGTGGGTGACACTTTTTTGATTTGGAGAGGAATGCTACAAGGGTTACATGATTTTATAGATTTTTACACAGTACCATCTCCTTTCTTAAATTTAGCTATAAATTGTCGGATTCTTCCATTGAATTCTTCAATTTGAGAGTGAATAAAATATGTTGGGGGGAATCAGGTACTACTATGTATAAGAAACCTTGCAAAAAGAATAACATTTTACACATGTCAAGCATGCACCCCAGACGTGTCTCTAGGAACGTACTGAAAGAGCAATGTTTAAGGACAATGAACCTGAATGATAAGGATGATACATTAGATGAAACATTTAACGTCCTGACTAATACATTTCTAGCAGGGGTTATTCGCTTAACAAGATTGAGAGCACGATTACTGAAGTACGCTCTTTTAAGAGAAATTATTGCTAGACCTTATTTCTCTGATGATAGGTATGATAGCACTGATATAGTTTTAGCAAATGAATGTAAAAATTCTAAAATTATTTCAACTTATTCAAGTGATATTAGCATGGTGTGTGAGATTATTAGGAAAAACTGTTAAATTTTGGTGGCAGATGATAAAATAAAAAAAAGCTTTAGGCGCTGCTCCAAAATTCTCGTTTAAGAATAATAAACCTTTGAAACGGCAATTGTGTTACAGACAACAGTTTACTACTAACTATAGAATCTCTGATCACATAGGTACCTTCCCATGGCATTCATGTAGTGCCTGTAGTTTTATATGGACAACTACACATATCGTACATCTAGTTTCTGTTCATAATATAGAATTTCAGTTTTATGCTGATTGTAAAAGTAGCAACTTGATTTATGTGGCACAGTGTATTACATGTAACAATTTCTATGTCAGAAAAACAAACTGTACTCTCAAAGAGAGAATTTTAGAACAGTTATGATATAAAGAAAAAATGAAGCTATGTAATGCATTAGCGAAACATGTAAATGAGTTCAGATCAACATATGTTTTTAAGTTTGTTGTTTTAGAGTTGGTAAATGTGAATTTGAGAGAAGGGGATTTAATTAATAAAACAGAATGCAGTGAACTTAGATGGATCTTGTATTTACAAGTGGACATGAGCCTTGGCTTAAATGACAGTGTGTCTTTAAAGCCGGTGCTCAAGTCACATTATTTATTTCATTGACTCCATTCATTTGAAAAGTATTTAAATTTGTAATTTTTAATACAATGTATATGGTCTGATGAAGTGGCTTTTGCCATGAAAGTGCTTATTGATTTACTTGCAATAAATGTTATATGGTTTTACTTAGCCGTGGTGGTCGAGTTCTTTGTTTAGTAATACTTGTATTTCGTGGATACTACTGAACTTTGCCTACTGGTTTTGCTATTGTTCCTGTAATTATATATATGAACTCTAAGATCGCAGCAGCACGGAAAGTGCAAATTCCTACTCCCCGCTGTACAGCAACCTCCCAAAGAGTGATGCCAGCATTCTGTGATCAAATGATTATTCATTTTCTTCTAATGAAAGTTCAAATATGAAGAGAGCTCCCATACAGATAGATAGCTAGATTGACAGATAGATATTGTGTGTGTATCTTTATAAGGATACGCCCCTGCTGTAAAAAGCAAACTAAGGATACACAGTCACTTCAGAAGTTAAATAAGTAAAGACTAAAAAAGGTTCTTACGAATATAAAATTAATGTAAAATCTAAAATAACATAAGCAAAATAATATGACTAAATAATATGACTGAATTTAATTTTGGATATTGCACTTCAACTATAAATCTGAAATGCAGTCTGCATAGTCTACAAATTTAAATCAATGGCTTCTCGGATGGAGTTGGAAACAAGAAATTTAAACTGAGAACCAAAGTTTTCATAAAGCGCTTAAATAAATAGCTCAGAGGTTAAAGTCAATACTAAGCTAGGCCTACCATATGCCTCAAATAGTTTTGCAGCTGTTGTACACAAACAATAAAGCAGAAATTAAATCTGAAGTCTACCATTCTAAGGCAGTGTACAACAAACTTATCTGCAAGAAGCAAGGATCTGAATTTCAAGCCAAAGATTGCAAATTGACAAATCTGAATTGTATACATATAAGTTCCTAATAGGTTGTTAACCAGAGGTTAACAAATGCATCTTAGCAAAATTAATTAAAAAATAATCACTCGACAAATAAACATCTTAATCTCGTTTATGTTATAGAGGAACCCATGTCAAAGTTGCTTCCCTTCTAAGCCAAGTTCTTAGTGCTCTTCAGTTGGATCTGTCCCGCTTTCTGACACCAGTGTAAATTATACCAGGGTCTCTGTACATACTTTGTGTGGTACTTGCCCTTATAGGATATTTGCTGCTGTGTTTGCTTTTTGTGGCTGTCTGACCACTGTTCTCTGGTAACCCTTTCCTCATAGCTACTGGTATAGCATCTTTCTTTTTTCTTAATAGATTCATAGGTTGGTAGTAGGCTATTGGCCCTAGGGCTTATATAAGCCTAGCCATAACAATTCCCTGGCTATTTCTTCCCACAATATTTACTTCCCTGGACCCCTGTCTAGCAGGGCAACTGACATGATCCCCGGGATGAATTTCCTATCTCCCATCCAATCGTCAAGGTTCCTTTTGAAGAGGGCCAAGGAGGTGCTCTGCTTGACATGTATGGGCAGTCTATTCCAGAGTATGGGAAGTCTCTGAATCAGGAACTTATCCCTCCAGCATGTTTTGTTCATTGTGATGACAAGGTTTAGATCCCTGGAGCGTGTGGCTCTGAGGGATTGGGATTTCTTTAAGTGGAGCCTGTCTAACAGCTCAGGGTTTGACATGGCCTTGCATGTTAAGCAGAGATTACCTCTGAGTAGAGGATATGCCACAGAGTATAGCTGAAGTTTTTTTAGACAGTCAGCATAGGGTATCTGCACTAGGCCTTAATCTTGTATTTTTCCAGTTAATAAGTCTCCCTTGTTAAATGACCAAGTTTCATCTGCTTTATAAGCTTAAGCTGGTTCTTTCTTGGTTCAGGATTCAGTTATTGTGTACTGCAGTTCACAAACAGAAGAAAACATATGTATGAACTTGCTGTGTTGGCTTTTCTTGACTACACTAAAAGACTCATTGGTACCATGCATTACATGCTGATCCATTGTTAATTCATTTATATGAATCTGCATTTGCTTCATACTAGGCTAGCTATCCTTGTGGGGCATTTTAAGCATAGTGAATTTCCTTCAAAGGTAAGAATCAATCTGTACCTTGTGCCTTAACCATTATGCCAATTCCCACTCCAAACAACTTCCTCAGAATATGCCTGTGCACATACACATAGATGTATGCATTTTTGTGTGTGTATTTACACATATAGATACAATATTATGTAACAAGTATAACAGGCAAAATATTATGTAACAGGTATACTTATAGAAAAGTACAAGTAAAAACAGTATCTGTTGAGCCAGTGAAAGCACCAAATCAGAGTATATAATGCTGCTTTTAATGAGAAAAATATAACTTGTATTTTCCATTGTGGTCTCCCTTAGCTATGTATTTATTGTCGGCTTTAATCTTAATGAGTACTCCTAGCCATGAAGAACCATCATATCACATTAAAGTGGAAGAATTGGCAGTCACAGAGCAGAATGCAAATCTAGGCAGGGTCCCAGTGTGAAGACTGTGTGCATCCTTCCTTTTTGGCCTACTCTACTCACCATAATAATATGTTATATCAGGAAGCATCTGCTGACATGCTAGCAGGTATCTGCCATAACCAGTAAAGCCAGAATCCCTACAGCTGTCATTCGCAGCTAGAATGCATAACTATGATTCCAATGTAGCAATACCAATTTTTTTTCTGAATGACTGCATTTTGTTGACTAGGTAAAATATTCTGGACAATGTGTCTTTTTTCACCAGGGAATCAGGAAGAAGAGTTACTTTTAGATAAGGTCCACCACAATTACATGTCTGCAGTAATTTTAATCTTTTTATGCCTAAGTGACAAGTGCTTATTTGTTTAAACATACATTGTTTATTTTGGTGCTGCTTTATTTTTTACTACACACACACAAATATATATATATATATATATATATATATATATATATATGTATGTATGCATATGGCACTTGTACTCATAACTGAACATATACAGGACTCCACCCATACCCTCACTTTTTACTTTTAGAATTAGGGAGCAGTACAGTCTACATATTAGTAAAAGGCCATTGCTTCATACCATGTTTCATGTTACTTTGTCAAAGGGCAGCATTATCTAGCTTAACTTGCCTGTGTTGTTTATCTATTTATTTACATTTATTTACATTTGTTGACCGGGCTAGTCTAACTGGATACATGTCCATTTTCAGTAGAGGCCTGGGGAGAAAAGCTCCAAGCATAGACAGAAAAACATTATTATACAATATTAATATAAAAAAGCTATTATCAAGTACAGATAATAACAGTATTGGAATATTTGTGAAAGAAAAAAAGAAAAACTAAAATATTGTGTTCTGATGTATTTAGAAGGGAATGAACTAAGAACAAATACAGAAGAATAAACAATATTTGACAGAGAAAAAACACAAAGAGTAATACATTTTAAAAAAGTTATAACAAGTTTTTTTTTTTTTTTTGTTAGTACAGCAAAAAGGACATTGAAAAATTTGAGCAATATAGTACACTGGAGAAATGAAGTAAAAGGGAGAGCAGGAATGAGTAAAGTGGAAAATCAGTCAGGGTTTGTGCAGGGGCAAAGCCAGTGAGTTTTAAAATGTTCTTTGAGATGTTTTTTTAAAAAGATGTGTGGAAGAGAGAGAGTAGAAAGTTCACTTGGAAGCTGGTTCCAGGCTTTACCCACTGTGTTAGTGAAAAGTGAGTCTCCAGCTTTGTTGTTAGATTTAATAGTGGAAACTAGAAGCTTATTAGCTGAGCAAAGAGTTGTAAGGTTTTTGTAAGGGGTAGTCAGATTAGTGAGGATTGGGGTATTATTATGGTGGAAAAGTATCTTTTGGGTTATAGTAAGTTGATGACAGAGTAGTTGGTGCTGCAGTTCTAACCATCCCAATTGTTTGAGGTTGAGACAGTGGTGGGTTCTAAAAGGGGTGCCAGTAGCCAATCTGGCTATGTTATTATAGCTAGTGGCAAGTTTGTTAAGGTTGTTTTTAGAAAGGTTAGTATAAATGGCAGAAGCATAAAACAGGGTAGAGATCAGATGAGTGTGGGCTATAGTGTTTCTGGCTGTTAGTGTAAGGAAGGGTTTGATTCTATACAGGGAACCTAGTTTTTTGTTGACAGATTTTATGGTAGTGTTGATGTGATCGTCATAGCTAAGGTTGTTGTCTATGGTTATGCCCAGGAGATGGGTTGTGGTATCAGGGGATATGGTGGTTCCATTGTTAGAGGTTATAGTGAAGAGAAATTGTGGTGGTTTTAAAGTAGGAGTAAAGAGTAATAGTTTTGTTTTTTTGGGGTTCAGGAGGAGGCAGTGTTGCATGAACCAATTTTCAACAGTATGAAATACAGATTGGGTGAGGGTCTGGAGTGTGGTTGCGGACCTAGCTGAGCAGATTAAAGTAGAATCATCAGCATATTGTATGCAGGTGGCTTGAGGAATTTTAGTATTTAGGTCATTAATAAACATTGAAAAGAGAAGAGGGCCTAGGATAGAGCCTTGAGGTACTCCAAGGTTTACAGGGAGGGGAGTTGAAAGCTTATTGTCCCAAAGGACTGCTTGATGTTGGTTGTCTAAATAGGATTTAAACCAGAGTAATGCCTGTGTGTCCAGTGAATGGGCTTTTAATACCTCCATAAGCAGATTATGGATGACCATATCGAAGGCTTTTGAAAGGTAGACAAACAAAGCAGAGGAAAGAGAGTTATTGTTACGATTTTTGTTTATACAGTCAGAAAAGGATAGCAGGGCAGTTGAAGTACTATGAAATGGTCTGAAACCATGTTGGCAGTTGGCAAGTAAATTGTTGTGGAGAAGATGGTCAAGTAGTTGTTGGTGGATACATTTTTCCATTATTTTAGCTATAGAAGAGAGTAGGGTGATTGGTCTAAAGTTGGAAATATCAGTTGATGTCCCACCTTTGTGTAGAGGAATGATGTGAGAGACCTTCCATATAAGAGGGATTTTACTTTCTGAAATAGTTCTATTAATAAGGATAGAAATATGGTAGGCAATGACTTTAGCTGCAATTTGCAGGTATTCTGCTGGTATACAGTCAGCAGAAGGGGTGCATGGCTTGAGTTTTTGAAGGAGGTTATGAATGAGGGATGTAGGTACTGGTTGTATGTGAAAAGAAGGAACTGAATTTGTTGTGGTATTAGGTGGGAGGGAGCTAGTGGGTGGTAGAGTATTAGCTAGAGTTTGTATGGCTTCTATAAAGTAGTTGTTAAAGGAATCTGCTATCAGTTTAGAGTTATTATGGGTGATTCCTGATGGGGTGGGAGACTTGGTGTGCCCTGGGTGAAGTAATTTGTTCATAGCTGACCAGAAATTTTTGTGGTTTTTGTTTGTGGGTTTGTTGGAGGTGAAGGTAAAAGTTTTTTTTGTCTAGCAGAATTTATTTTTTGGTGGCATTTCTTAATTGTTTAAAGTAAAGGTGGTCAGAAGGGCTTTTAGAGGCTCTCCACTTGGCCCAGATTTTATTTCTTAGGAAGATTTTTTGCCTAGTTTGTTTTGTGAGCCATGGGGCAGTTTTGGTCTTTATTCAGGATGAGCGATAGGGGGCATGGAAGTCTAGGATTTGAAGGAATCTGGTATTAAAGTAGGTGACTGTTTCATCAAGTTGAAGATGGAGCAGTGGTGACCAGTCACATGCCTTCAGTTCTGTTTGGAAGTTCTCAGGGTGAAAGTTTTTTTTTTGACTGGGGGGTTTTGAAAATAGTAGGATTGGGCCTATGAAGTTTTGTTTAATTATATAGGTAAGAGCATGGTCACTGATGTCATCTGGAAGGGTTCCTGGTTTATAAGTAGTAGGGTGACTGTTTATGAGAATCCAGTTTAGTATGGTTTCCTTACCACTTTGTTTGTGGATTCTAGTAGGGGTGGTTATCATTTGTGAGAAACCATAAAGATTTATGAGATTAATGGGATTGGGAGACCTACAGGTAGCCCGGTCTATATTAAAGTCACCTAACACAGTGGTTTCCTGGGGTAGGTGGATAGATAGGCCACTAAGTATATTTTCTAGAGTACTGATATTGTTACCAGGGGGAAGATAGGAACAGATTATATAGATGGATTTATAGTTATTGATTTGCAGTTGTTTTCTTGTCTATGGTGTTTGTGAATGGCAGCACTATCAGTTTCCATATGAATATTGCTTTGCTACGGCATGTGTGTGTGTGTATATATGTATATATATATATATATATATATATATATATACATAGATACATATATATATATATATATATATATATATATATATATATATATATATATATACACTCAGTACTTAGACTTACTAACAGGTCTTGGCATACATTTTACTAGCCTTAGTAGACCTCATGAATTCCAAATAAGCTATCCTCTGTATAAATGTATATTTATATATTTCACCTCTGAGTGGTATATTCAAAAACTCAAATGGTGCTTCTTTGTCTCCCCTGGACATGCAACAGTGACCTGAATACAGGTTTTAGGGGCTTCTTTTGTCAGTGTTGCTGCTACACATACATCATGACCAGTCAGTACTGCTTCTTGTTGTGTTCATACATCACTCTCTCTGTCCTAGTCAGTTGGCCTATGTCTTGCAGTTAAAAACTGGTTGTTGCCATTCTTGGAATATCAAACTGGTCTGTCATCTTCTTCTTTGACCAGCCATGATCAGTGGTGGCCGCAGTGGTGCGGTGGTTAGCATTGTTGCCTCATAGCAAGAGGTTCTCTGGTTCAGTTCTCAGCTGGGGTGCCTTCTGTGCAGAGTCTGCATGTCCTCCCTGTGGTCGCGTGGGTTTCCTCTGGGTGCTCCAGTTTCCTCCCACATTCTAAAGACATGCAGTAGGTGGACTGAGCACTCTAAATTGGCTGTAGGTGAGAGTGTGTGTGCAAGTGCGTGGTAGGAATAGCTACTGCGGCAGAGCTAGCCACCTGGTGGTGTAAACCTTGGATTGAGATGATTGCCACTACTGAAATGACACCCCAACCCCATGTGCAAAATGGGAAAAGGATTTGAGGATGGATGGATGGATCAGAGATCAAATCTGTCAGCCTTTGTTTGGCATAAAATCAGTCAGTCATCTGTTGCTGAAAGTGCTGTTCATCATTTTTTTTGTTTGGTTAAATATTTGGTCGCACATACATTGCAATACACCAGATTTTTACCTCATATTGTTTTTTCTTTTTCTTCATAAAATTTGTGGTGCCCTGGCAAATCACTCAGAAGTGCAGTGACTAAATAATGAAAGACATTTAAGTTTCAAACTTCATATCCTTCAGAAAATACATGCTAATGCTAAACTATTACTGTGGTGAATGTCTTAGTCGATAAAAGCAATATTTATAATCTGTTTCTTAGTTTGGACTTGGACCCCCCCCCCCCATAGTGTTTACGCTTTTTCCCCTATTCTTACATTAAGACATCGAGAGGTGTGCTCCTATTGCTTCTTTTGTATTGTAATTCTAGGTTAGTGGCTTACCAAAACTCATTTCTGTCATCAAGGGTTCTAAGTCTTCTGATGGGTAAAAAGTTCTAATTGGCCTCAGATGTGTACTCCACATACTGTCTTATATCAGCCATGTACACACTAGGTCCATTCCTTGAAAAATGTAGCCAAGTCATCATTTGTTGGTTCTTTAATTCCTGTTAGACACTTCCTTCTTACCTATAAATCTCTTAATGGTCTTTCATTCAGATATTGGAATTATGTATCATGTGCTCATCTGCATACACATTTGGCTTGGAAACCTCCTGCACAGAATGTAAGTTTCTTTTCAGAAACAGCACTGTTGGAGTAGTACTGGTACTAAACTAAGGAAATTACAGTATTTTCCATTTTCTAAACCTCATGCCCTGGTGAGGGCTCAGCAGGCTACAGTAAGACTTCCTGTCCTCTGCCAGAGTCTTCATCTCATTTGGTATGATCCTCAGGTGCTCCAAAGTAAGTTAAGAGATGTAGTTCCTCCAGCATGACCTAGAGCTACCCTGAGGCCTAGTACATCTCCAGTTGGACACTTCCAGGGACTATTCTCACAAGGTTTTCCAACCACCTCAACTAACCCTTCTCACTCCAGAGTAGCAGAGACCATATTCTGATGTCCTCCCAGATTGCTGAACTCACCAGTCTTCCTTGAAGAGTAAGTCCAGCTTCCCTGGAAGGAACCTCATATCTGCCAGTTGTATCTGTAATCTCATCATTTTGACCAGTACACAAAGTTCATGAGGACATAGACTAATTGGTAAAGGGAAATCTTTATCTTATGACTCGGGTCTTGCCTCACTGCCACAGTTCACTCCAATGCCTGCAATACTACCGTCTCTGTACCCATCACCTGGCTGACTTCCTGACCACCTCCACCTTCAATTATGATTAAGGTCCCAGGATAATTTAAACTCTTCTATGTGTGGTAGCTGCTACCCTCTCAGCTGCAAAGAACAATCCTCTTTTCCATGGCAGAAGCATGACCTCTCATTTTGAGATGCTGATTTTCATCCCAACCACATGACACTCAGCAGTGAACCATAACAATGTACACCTGAGATCATGGCCATTTAAAGCAAACAACAAAGATCCAGACCTTGGTTGGACATTGATATCCTGTCCATGAAAATCACAGACACAAGGGGAAACAAAACATACCCTTTATGAGGTCCTTATCTCACCTTAAATATCTTTGATTAAAGAATGTGGATACAATTCTCACTCCTCAAGTAGATGGATTGAATGCCAAACAGCAGCAGCCCTGAGCAACCATACTATTGCAATACTTCCCATAAAACATTCCAGGATGCAGAGTTATGTGCCTTCTGCAAGTTCATAAAACAATAGCATCACCCACACTGAACCAGAGGCCCTTGCCAACCTTTTGGCTGACAGGTTCTACTCAAATTTCTCCCCTCACTCCCCCTCTGATAGTCCAGAGGAAATACCAAATACCTCAATTCCCCCAACCATTAATAGGGAACAGGTCATCAACTCACTTTCCAAAGCCAAAAACACTGCATCAGTGGACCCCAAAAACATCCCAGGATGTTTAATACATAGCATGAAACACGTCCTCTCTGGTCCACTTGAATCACTGTTTGACTGGAGCCTACAGTCAGGTTTTGTGTCCAAGGAATAGAAGATGGCTTCAATCATTCCCCTACACAAAGGAGGTCCAACCACTGATACGCGTAACTACAAGCCCATAAGTCTTACCAGCCTCATATGTAAGGCCATGGAAAGAATCATCATGGAGATGCTAAATGAGGACATAGGTAATCTTCAAACATTGGACCCATCACAATTTGGCTTTGTTAAAGGAAGGTCATGCCTATTAAATCTGTTGGACTTTTTTGAGACGGTCAACTAAGTATTAGATGAAGGTAAGACTGTGTACACAGCTTACCTTGACCTGGCCAAGGCTTTCAATACAATACCCTACTCAGACATTATATATAAGCTCATTATATATAAGCCAGGAGGTCAAAATAGGAGAGTGGAAACATTCTGTTTTCAGTGACATCAAACCAGCATATTGGCTTTCTTCCAAGTCTTCTGAAAGCTGTACAAGACAGTGATCACATGATTTCTTTTTTTTCTGAAAAAAACTTTTTTGAAGAATTTTAGTATATAAACAATAACAGAAAAAACACAAACAAAAGAAATAAAACTACAAAACAAACAAACAAACAAAAAAAAAAACAGCCTTGACAACAACCTTAAAAAAATTAAAATATGAGTGCATACATTAAAAAGCTGAAACATAACACTGTACAAGGAAGATTATTTATATCCCTTTGTTACCCCTAAACAACAAACTATATACGGCATATACACATGCAATATGTTATAGTGAAAACAATTATAACTTCTCTAGTATTTGAAGTGTACATGACACCTAACTGTAAAGTGACAGAATAAATTTTAATAGTAATACTATGTAATAATTATAATTATACAATGACTCCCTATTAATATTCAAAAATATGCACGCTGATTGGCCCAGTCCAACCAGCGTGCCCATTGTAAATCCCACAATATATCAACAGAAAAAGGCCCAGTTGCCTTGACTTTTTTCTGTTGGTATAAAGTACCCCAAACCCTCTTTTTTTTTTTTACAATTAAAAAAAAAAAAAAAAAAAAGAGAGAAAACGGAGTAACGGATACTTTCTTTTTTCCATTGCTTCCATTTCAAAGCATTGCTATACTGGGTATGCATGGGAATGCAAGTCCCATACGCATGCACAGTACATCCACAGTACATCAAAATGAAGAAGCGGTATACCACAACCAGTGGAAGAACAGTAATCCGCCGTTATACAAAGGCATTATTTAAGACAAGTAAGTATATATATTTTTAAATAATGTCATTGTATAATAGCAATAACTGACTCCATGGTTGTGGTATATTGAAGATTTACCCACTGTTGCCTTTGTTTAATCACTCGGGTTTCGCCCTCGTGATTAAACCACACCAACCGTGGGTAAATCTTCAATATACCACACCATGTCGTCGGTTATTGCTTAAGTATCTGATAAAGAAAAGGAAACAGGATTATGTAATATGTATGATGTACAGAGAAAGCTAATTTTGCTAAGCCCTCAAAACAATGATTATGGTATAGCATTTATAACAAGGATTATACAATTAAGATCAGTAATTAGAATAGTATTTGAAATAGAGTTTACCATTTAAAGAAATTTAAACCTGTGTTTATCATCTTGGTATAGTAGTAGTTTTGAATGCTTTTAAATACTTACAAGCCATATGCATGGAATTCAACCAATTAATAGCTTTGCTTTTGATCGTCTTTTGAGATATCGAGTTTTAAAGGAGAGGAACTAATAATTAATATGTCTAGATTATCTTTATGGACATTAGATGAAGGGAAATGTAATTTTACTAGCTTATAATCAATGGAACTAATAGCTGGGATTTTGGATTCAGTCTTAATTATTAAAGATTTGCAGTCCTTTTGCAAATATTTTTATGACCAAAATTTGTATAAAATGTCAGTGATTTCTTCTCCCCCAAGCTTCACAGACAGAGGTACAGTTAGGTTAGTAAGTGTCTTTTCTGACAGGGTAAGATAAACATTATTTATTGTCATAAATTAGGCAAAAATATAACTTCTTGAGAGGGATATAATTATACCTTATAGAATATTTTATAGTGATGTTCCTCTTAATTGTACAGTAATAGCAGGATCAGACTGACAAGTATAAGTATTTTTGCTTGAATTTATTAATGATCTCTAGTTTAAATGCTTTACATGCAGCTTTATTTTAAGTTAATTTGAACAAGAATTCTTGCAAAAATTGACTTTTGGTATTAAGTTTGAATTAAAATGTGCATCCCTCTGCACAAAGGTGGGCCATCTACAGACCATGAAAACTACAGACCCATACATCTCACTAGTCTTATATGTAAAGCCATGGAAAAATAATCATCAAGATGATCAATAGAGATATAGTAAACCTCCAGACACTGAACCAAACCAAGTTTGGTTTCATCAAGGGCAGATAATGCCTACTCATCCTGGTGGACTTCCTTGAGAAAGTCACCAAAGCAATGGATGGCGGCAAAATCGTTCACACTGCCTACCTTGACCTGGTCAAGGCAATTGACACAATACCCACTCAGACATTGTTGACAAACTCAAGAGTTTAAGTAGAAATCCATATGTCACCCAGTGGATAGCCACGTGGCTCACAGAAGGACCCAGGAAGTTAGAATTGAGGAGTCCTCCTCTACAAAGAGGACAGTCACAAGTGGAGTCCCTCAGGGATCAGTCCATGGACCACTCCTTTTTGGCATTTACTTCTCAGAAGTCAAGGCCAATGTCAGTGGTCTCTGTCTGACTAAATTTGCAGATGATGTCAAAATAGGAGCTGACATTGAATCTCACACTGGCAAATTTTCTCCAGGAGGGGCTGGCACAGACAAACAAGTGGTGCCAGAGACATGGACTAAAACTAAATGCCAAGAAGTGCATAATAGTATTTCTTGGGAACTCATCCATTCCTGGTAACTATCATATTGACAACACACCCCTTAGAGTTGACCCAGTAGTCAGGGACATAGGGACACACACAGATAGTAATCTAGCCTTTGATCATCATGTGTCTACAGTGGTGAGGAAATCATTCTATATTGCACAACTTATAAACAAAGGTATGGCATCTAAGTTCAGGGAAGTGATTGTTCCACTGTATTTGGCATTAATCAGACCTATCATTGGGTACAATGCCCCCTTTGGTATGTACATAACTAGGCATATCCAACAATTGGAATGTACACAGACGTTCCTCACTAAAAGCATACAGGGCATAAGTAAAATGTCTTATGCAGATGCAGACTGCCTCAAGGCCATATCCCTGTAGTCTGTCTCCTTACAGGCTTTGGAGGGGAGATCTATGCCTGGCATACAGGGCATTGTCAGATCCCACTCTGATGAGCCTCCTGCATATCCACAAAACAGCAGCACCCGAATTACCCATTCTAAAGACTTAAACTTGCCTGTGATATGAATAGAGCCTGCTGGAGAGATAGGTATGTATCCCAGAGACTACCGGGTCTATGGAACAGGCTCCCTGTCCATGTGAAAGGAGTTCCTCCCTAACCAAATTCAAGTGCACGTTAGACAATTGGATGGGAAACCAGAACTTCATCCTTGGTTTGGCGCCTATGTCTCTAATGGACACATGCAGCCTGTAAATGGTTCATCTCCCAGGCCCATGCTTACACTTATCAAGGGTATCAGAACTTGTCAGAGATTTGGGATGCATGGCTAGGCTTAAAAAGGCCTTGTGGTCATTAGGCTGGTAAACACCTATGAACCTATAAAAGTAAATTGAACTTTTATGTAATAAACGATTTATGACAGGATGATATATTTTAGGTAAATCCAGTTTTTGTTATATAAACTCTGCAGAGTTAGGTCTAATTGACATAAAATCCCAAATAATTTTTTTTCAAGGGGAAACAAGTGAAGTTAATCATACAATTATTTAATTAGATGTTTGAATTTTGATTAATAGGTTGTAGTAAGGTAAGTCATTCATTTAAATTTAATCAAACCATTAGAGTGTAATTTTTTTAACATTTCCATGAAAAAGTGATGAATTTTCAGACTTTGTATTTTTGATAGTCAAAAAAGGTACACCCTTACTATTGCAGGAATATAACAGCAGTGTTTGTGGTAGGTGCCCATTTTTTTTACAATGGTCCCCAAAGCCCAAATAAGAGGATGACATATCAGTAAAGCAGCATATTTTTAACAGGAAAAATACTTATTTTGAAGACAATATCACTAAAAGTTAAACATTTTATATTCTTGACAATTATAAAACCCTAATGACGAAAGAAAACAACAAATAAATTCCCTACCAAAGAACTTCTTTTTCACACTAAACAGCTTTGCTTATATAAGAATACAATTCTAGCATCTTACTCAGAATAGGCGCAAATCCCATCAAAGTTTCTCTCAAAAATAATTAAAATTCATAAGGCACCAAACTATTGTTGTGATCACATGATTTTAAGAGTTCCAAACTGGCAGTGTAGGCAAAGGCCATCACTCTAGCTTCAGCTGGCATAGAACCACCAAGGAGTCTACTACTAAACAAAGACTTCTTGTCTTAGCAACGGGCAAGATATTAGAATTATCTGTCTTTTAGAATGGCGGTATGGAAGATTTCTCCTGAACAACTTTCATGACTTCATTACTTCAGGTGATATTGTTGGTAAAAAGAGAAATGAATAGTCCTCTAACAGGAAATCTCACGTCAGCAAATGGCATCGTTTTTCATTTTTGGGCAGAGGGAGAGTGTTCAATTTACTTTGGTCACATTCCCTTGGCACTGGAATATTTGCATTCTTTATATATTAGTTGTGTCTTTTTCCTTCTTCCAGATATATGTGTCAGTCTTGTTAGCAGGCTTGCCTTGGCTAACACATTTAGCTGTTCTTATGAAAGGCAAACATTTCTTGGGAATATATATAATTTGAAATCCCAAAGAATGACTCTATTTAATCTGATATGAATTAAATTGGAGAAACTGACCTTGTGATCATTTAGTCAGTGCAGTTTGTTGACATTATGTATAAATTGAAGAAATCATAATTTCTGGTGACCATTACCTCTGCTATAAGGATCTATGAAATACAGGACTTGATGTGCAAACAACCTTTATGTTTTCCTTCCTGTAGGGATAGTTTCACTGAAAATAAATCATTGTTTCATATCCACTTTGGTGCTAGAGAACCTTAACTCATTTTCATTAATTCCCTCTCTATATTTTCCATAACAGGAAAGCAGAAGATAGAGGCTTTTTTATACTCTGAATGAATGCTAATTAGTTCAGGTATTCCCTGAGCAGGGCTAATGCATTTCAAAAAACATGATCAATAATCAGTTTTGTTTCTCTGAAAAAGAGAGGGATTACCTGTTGTACAACATGCACTTTCAAATGAGTAGGAACTTATAGCTATTTTTGTTAAAAAGAAATTCTGTCTGTTAATCCTTACAGTGAGCAGGGATGGCCCACTCACCTATATCAATTGCTATGTCTTAAGCATGTTTAAGTAATGTTTCTACACAAGGCAAATATGGAAATACTACATGGTAATAGAGTACCACATTAGTTAAACATTACAAGCTGGGGTGTCAGTCATACAGCAAAACAGAATTGTCTAGATCTATCTTCAGTGGTGTGCTTTGACATCCAGGATCATGGAGGTGCTGGTTGGAATTCAACTCAAATGCTATGCATAAGTGATGGAATATTTCTTCAAAAACTAAGATGGTCCAGTTGAGTAAAATACTCACCTTAACAGCAGATCTTCAAGAATGAAGTGTTTTATCATTTATGCTTCTAGGAAAACATACTCTGAAGACAGCTGGATATATCAGCTTTAATTTTACACTTGCCTCTTGAAACCCCATGATTGATGGGATAAATGTGCTTCTATTCTGCCTGGTGAATAGTCATTTTCCAGAAACACTCTGCTGTCTCTGTCTCTAATGTTTAATACTTTTTCCTTATATCATAGTTTTGCCGCAATCAATTATTTCTACTGCTATGATTACATCTTTACTAATGCAGATATTGGCTGCTTTGTCATAGCCAGGATTGGAGTATATACTCAGTGTACCCTTTCAATTAACAAGTCCTGCAGTGGAGCACCATTTCAGTTGCTTATTTGTGCTTTCATAAAATTAATATAGTCTGTTCCTTCCAGTTTTTGTGTTACAACAGAAAATCTCAGGTTTTCTCTGCATGCTCTATCTCCTAATCTTACTAGTTTTTGAAATAGATCTTCTTGAGAAGCTTCAAGCTCACCCAGCCTTTTCTTCATTTCACCCTCTTCTGATTTTTGCAGTCTCATTAGTTCATCTGAAGAGATAGTTAAAGCATCTTCTATTTTTCCAGCCTTTTATTATTTGAGTTGATATATTCCTTCAATGTTTCATTCATTTTAATTACCTCTGAGTGCATTTGATTTCTGTTTTCCTCTAAATTTCTGGAAAGCTATCTCTTGAACTAAAATAGAAGCTTGAATTTGTTTTTGCCGAACAGCTTTTGAATTTTTCCCAGCCGGTGTGTTTTCTCTTCATATTTTCTGGTTGTTTTTCTTTCAGGTTTTCCAAATTTCTTGTTTGCTGGCACACAGGTAATGTACTTACTAGCCAGTAATTGAATTTTACTCAAATAACAGTTTCAGTGAAACTCCTTTTTCTCAGTTTCTGTTTTCACACTGGGAACACTGAAATTTCATTTTTGATCAATGTGCAGCCATATTGGAAGCCTTTCTCTGTTGCTCTCTTGTTGATAAATGATATGTAGCTGTCTAGACAGACTATTAAAATATTGAACTGAAATTTTCTAATGCTCTTCTTATTGCCCCTATTTTTCTATATTTCGCAAATGCCATGGAAAAAGAACACCAGTTTCCTGTTGTGGACAGTAGTCTTAACATCACTGTTACCCCAGTCTGTGAGAGGCAATTTTTGGAAGCAGAAAATGTGAGAGTGGAAATTTTTTTGAACCTCTTATGCCAAAATTAGTCAGCCAAAATTGTAAGTAAGTAATTAACAATTGAAATATGCATGTAGTGGGTTCTTGCTCCCCACTGGTCACTCATGTAGAGAACTTGCTCAGGCACATCTTACTACTTATATATTCCAAATTCAAGGCCAGAAAATCCGTAATGCAAGTGATGAACCTTCACTTTCAAAATAAACTGAACATGCAGAAGTCTTTAACCAATTAGAAAAGTTAGCAGTTGAACCAAATACCATTCTTATGGGTGACTTCAACTATCCACACATAAACTTACAAACATTTCCTACCAACAGCAAGTATTCCCAGATATTTCTTCACCTTGCAAATACTAATGCAATTGAACAAGGTGTTCCTCTACCAGCCAGAGGTGTTAATCTTTTTGATCTGGTTCCCACCAACATTTTTCCCAGTTGCACTAGCCTGCTTGTTATCCCCTTCCTAGTCAATTCTGATCATCCTGCAGTGATCTTTTCTATGAAGACTGTTGTGGCCCTTAATAAACATCTCTATATTCAGGGATCACTCCAAGACCAATTATTTACTATTTACTGATGTTACTGACAATCACAAATGGTATAAGTCCTCAGCAAATCTTGTTACTGATCTGAACAGAGGAAACAGAAAGGTTAGTCATAGGTTCATAGGTGTTTACTAGAATAATGACCACAAGGGCCTTTATAAGCTTAGCAATGCATCCCAAATCTCTGACAAGTTCTGGTACCCTTGATAAGTGCAAGCCGGGTCTTGGGAGATGAAACATTCACAGACAGGGGTCTGGGAGATGAACCATTTACAGGCTACCTGTGTTCATTAGAGACATAGGAGCCAAACCAGGGATGAATTTCCTGTTCCCCATCCAATTGTCCAAGTTACACTTGAATTGGGTTAGGGAGGAACTCTGCTTAACATTTATGGGGACCCTGTTCCAGAGACAGGGCAGTCTCTGGGATACATACATGTCTCTCAGGCAGGTTCTAGTTATATCACAGGCAAGGTTTAAGTCTTTAGAACAGGTAGTTCTAGTGCCATTTGTTTTGGGTTGTCCTTTTTCCCTTTGTTATTTGCTTTATATTTAGAGCCATTTGCAAAGAAAATAAGAGACTCAGAAATTCAAGGATATAATTGGTATGGTAATCAAGAAAAGATAGCTTTATTTGCAGACAGTATAGTTTTATACCTGATAAAACCAAGAAAAGACATCTCAGTGTGTGAAACATTTTCAGATAGTTTCAAATATTTTCAGGATATAAAATCAATGAAGACAAAACAAAGGCTATAACCATAAATTATGTACCCACTCAGGACTTAGTTCAGCAATACTCATATTTTTGGGGACATGATAAGATAAACTATTTAAGGAAATGTATGAAAAGGGCTTCTGATATGGTGGCTAATGATATGATGGAAAAAACTAAACAAAAGCTAATACAAAATCTAAGAAACTGGAACTTTTGTTTATGGATAGCAAGATACAAGCAGTGAAAATGCTTGTAGTCCCTTTAGCATTATGTACAGATCATACACATTTTTATCAACCAGAGGAAAAGTTGTGGACAATAATTAATAAAGAGTTGAAGGAGCTTAATTGTGAGGGGAAAATGGCAAGGGTCAAGTGGGATAAGTTGATCTTTTCAATAGGACAAGGTGGACTAGTATTACCTGGTTTAAAGGGATATTTGAGAGCTACACAGTTAAGACTCAAATACATAACACATGCAGAAAGTTATAATTCAAAGTAGAAAGTGATGATAATGAAGAAGGGGGGGTCAAGAAATAAGGAGCATAGAGATAATTACAAGTAGGGGTACAGAAAATAGGCAAGAGGGGCTGGAATTTACTGGATAAAACTGGCAAATGAACCAAGCTATTGGCAGCAAATAATTAATGAAGGAGAGATAATAGAGTGGGATGAGACCAAGAAAAAGTTTGGATTGCAGGGTAGAGACTGCCTCCCTACTAGGGATTGATATCATAGTACAGGTAAAGAGAAGGGGATAGTTTTTAGTCAAATCTAGAACAGAAGCTGGTGTTAAAAGTGAGATAATTACAAAGGCATATAAAATACTGCATGATAACTATAGGAATCAATCAGAGGTGGTTAGAAAAGATTGGGAAAAAAGACCGGAAAAGCAATTTACAGGGGAACAATGGGAGGACATATGTATGGCTCCCAAGTATGCAATAAAGTCCAGAAACGTTAGGATGTTTGCACAGAAATGTTTGCATAGATATTTTTATACCCAAAGCAGACTTCAAATATTTTTTTCCTTAGGTAGATAGCAAATGTTAGAGGTGTGACAGGGAAGAAAGACCAATGAGTCAGAAGATATCAGTCATTAACTTCCTTCAGAATAATACTGATATATTTATGCAACGTAGAAAATACAAGCCTGGTGTCATAGCAGTCAAGCTTTTTGAAGAAGTTTAGGTCATAAGCTTGACAAATGATGTATAAACACTTGATATTACAATCCAATGGAAAACATTCTGAAAACTTAAGCACAGCCTCTGTTTTACTGAGGTAAATGTATTTTCAAAATATCTAGTATTACTAGCAGTAGCTATTACCAAAGACAAAAAAGTTTCCTAATACTTCAAAAGTTCCATCAGTACTAAAATATCCATCCACTTTCTATGTAACCATGTTATCCTTTCACATGATCATGGCCTTTCATTCTTATTTTTGACCTATCTTTCTTCATGATATATAAAATACTCCCTATATATTAGTGTCATCTTATTGAGATTTTGTAAATACAGGGTCCACTGTGTGTCCTTCTCTTGCTTTCCATCTATCCATTTAGATCACTGGTGACAGCATCAGCATGGACAGGTAATCCCCCACTCTGAGTTATTGCATCCCATTCAGGGGCAGATTGTGCCATAGGACTGCAGGACTGCAGCCCTCCCACCTACAAAACAAATAAAAAACAGAACAGAGAAACACAAAATCAATTCCCGGACATGTACACATGCGCACACTCTCTCAGACTGCTTTCTCAGCAGTCTAGATAAGGGGAAAGGCATCTCAGCCCCAAGATGCCCAGAAGTCTATGTGGTGATGACGTCACAAAATTGAGGCACTCCGGACTGCAGCAGTCGCAGATTTGGACTGCAAGGAATACTTTGGGATGGACCAATCGCACAAGAAATACAGGTAAAGGGGCTGTTCAGATATCGGCGGCAATCGAGCAGTAAGTGGAAGCAGTTATTTAGCTCGTCGGTGGGCTGGGGCTGTTCAATGACAAGGTAAGCATGCAGAGTGTGTGGAAGCAGTTACAGTTCTTTAGCTTGTCGCTGTTCGGGAACAAGCGGTGTGTGTGTGTGTGTGTGTGTGTGTGTGAGTGTGTGTGTGTGTGTAATGCCCCAGTTACTATATACTGGTGGCTAGAGTAGACTCATGGTGGTGTGGTAGGGAATACCTCAGGCTTGAACCCCGTACCTTGTATGCAGGTGTTAAGGGCCTGAATTCCCTACCCACCACCATTTGTAAAAAAATTGCAGATTTTTGCCTCATATTTGATCTGTTCTGTTCCTCATAATATCTGTGGTTTCTAAATATTTAAATGCTTGATGTTTGATAGTGCAGTGGTAGCATTGTTGCCTCACAGCTGTAGGTTCTCAGGTTTGATTCTTGGCTGGGGTGCCTTTTGTGTGGGGTCTGCATCTTCTCCCTGTGTTTGTGTGGGTTTGCTTTTGTGTCCCCCCATGTTACAAAGACATGTCTGCATTATTTCTTCCTGGGCCTCTGCTGAAAATTGTTTTTTTGTTCCAAGTCAGACTGTCCTGGTTAACAAATGTTAAATAAAAGTGACAGGCATTTGAATTTCAGACTTCAGGTTTCTGAATGTTTAATTCCTTACATATTTGATGGTGCAGTGGTAGCATTGTTGCCTCACAGCTATAGGTTTTCTGGTTTGATTCTTGGCTGGGGTGCCTTCTGTGTGGAGTCTGCATCTCCTCCCTGTGTTTGTGTGGATTTGCTCTGGTGTCCTGCCATTTTACAAAGACATGTGTCTGCAGTATTTCTCTCAGGGCCTCTGCTGAAAATTGTTTTTGTTCCATCAGAAGCAAAATTGACAGGCATTTGAATGTCAGACTTCATATTCTTCAGAAAATACATAGTAACACAACCTTTTATTCTAGCAATTTTCTAAGTTTATAAGATGAATATTTGAAATTTGTCCCTATTTTTGGGACTGTATTCCCCCATTATTGGCTTCTTCCAGGTTTTTTGTGCTAAGGTTGACAGCTATGGCAAGAACTGAATTCACTGAATATGTTTGAGGGCTGTATTCCCTCATTACTGGGTTTGTCCAGGTGTTTTGTACTAAGAGGTTGACAGCTACGGTGAGAAGTGAATTCACTAAATGATAGCCATTTAAGTTTCAGTCTTCCTCTCTTTTACAAAGCAGCTGATTTGGCGTAGTGATATGTTGCTCTGACTGTTTTGCACAGGGACCTTGGCAGTAAAATGCATGGTGGTAACACAGCATTTTTTTCTAGTAACTTTACAAGATTATACAAGCAATGTTTAATGTGTCCCTGGTTTTTGGGCTTTTGACCCCCCCCCCCAATAAATGTTGGCTTTTTCCAGATTTCTTGTGCTGTGAAGTTGAGATGCAGTTGAGTATTGAGTAGATTTTACAAGGAGCTGAGAGCTGCAGGGGAAGAGAAGTTTAGTGCTGCTTATGTTGAGTTGGCTTGCATTGTTAATAGCACAACAGGTTGTGTACTTGCTGTTGATGCAGAAGGCTGTGGGTTCTACTCCCACAAGGGGTGGATGCTGCCATACTGAGAATGTCCTCCTTGGTGAAGATACTAACTATGAGCCTGTTATCAGTTTGCCATCCATTTCCTCTTGCAATATTACTAGCTTATCATTTTTTAATGTAATATAGGCAATTTATTCCTCAGGGGCAACAGACACTATTTTTGATGAAACCATGAAATATAAAGGTGTTGCTAACAGCAACCTCTTCATTAGTTACAAATTTCTTTAATGTGGAATTATTTAGATGACTTTTACTTCAGAGATTGTGCATATTTACTGATAATGGACTGTAGAATTGTGCATATTTACTGAGAATGGTGGACTGTAGAATTGTGCATATTTACTGATAATGGTGGACTGTAGAAGTCTGAGTAGACCTTTATGATGGAAATGTTCTGAACTGGGCAGTTTTGTCATTATGGGTGCATGCATTTTAGTTCATTGCTTACTGGAAAAATGTTCAAAACAAATTTAAAACTCCCTCTAACAACTGTACTGTATTGTACAAGGAATGTAATTTAGTACAATCAGGAAGGTGTATTAAAGAGCACATGTATGTTTCATATGCAAGGGGCCTATGATTTGAAAACAGCCCAAAATTAATCCTTATCTGCCACTGGCAAAATGTATTTTCTTTGAATGTGGGTTTCAATGCTGTTTCAATGAATGTGAGTTTCAAGGGCAGAGAAGTTTTAATGCTAAGTCTGTTTTCATTGTGAGACTGTATTGCTTTGTTTAGCAGATGTCTTAGTGTTTGTGCTGTAAAATGTAAAATAAAACTTTCAAATGAAGACCAAATCATCATAGAAGTAAAGCAGTATGCACATTAGTGTTTATGGTAAATGGAGTGAAATAGCCAAGTAATGGATCATTGGAATGGCTGCAGAGGCTCCATTCAATGACTTTGTGAGGGGGAAGGGTGGCAAACTCAGAGGCTCAGCTGAACTATACCTCCCAACTGTCCAGATTTTCGAAGAATGAATAGATTTTTGCTTCTTATTTTTGGTTTGTTCCTCATAAAATTTGTAATTTTCTGGCAAATCATTTAGGAATTAAGTCACTAAATAATGATACACTGAGTTTCAGACTTTATAATCTTCAGAAAAATGTATGCTAAAGTAAGACCTGTTATTCTATCAACTTTCTCAGTTTATACAAGAGCAATTTTTAGTACTGTTTATATGTTCCCCCAATATATTTGGCCTTGTCCATATTTAAATGTTGCTCTTCCCCCTAATAATCCCTCCGCAAAATAGCAATGTTGGAAGAAAACATGGAGGGTTTACAATTAAGAAATAACTGTAATAATCAAAGTTATAGATTACTTAAAATGCATGTAGATTCTCTTATTTTGTCAGCTGCTCAAGTTAGCAGTACTAATATTAAAGGTTCCCAGCTGTATTGTGTGGCTATTTTATATTTTTGCATCACATTTTTGGTCCATTTTTTATAAAATTGTGTTTTTTTTGGCAAATTAGTGACAAATCATTAAAGACTGAAGTTAGAAAATAATGACAGACATTTGAGTTTCAGATTTCATACCCTTCAGAAAATTAATATTAATGCAAGACCTATTCTATTATCTTTCTAAGTTTATAAGAGCATTATTTAAAAATTGTCCTTATTTTTGGGCCTTTGTCCCACTTCTATGTATGGCTTTGTCCAGATTTCTTGCTCTGAGGTTGAGAGGAAGGACAAATGTGTCAGGGCCATCACAGTCAGCCAGAGACATTTCAAATTGTGACATACTTGCTGCACCCCACTCCCCCATGTAGTGACTCTGGATGTGTCCAAGCAAGGCAAGGAGTAGTCATGCAGTGTAACATGTGCAGAGTGTCCCCCCATCCAGGGTAGACACAAGTACTACAGTGGCTTTTTATCTGTCCTTGATTTTGCAGAATGGTCTGGTTTCTGTCATATTTTTGTAATGTTGATTTATGCTTATTACTCAGAAAGTGCCTGTTGCTCTGTGTTTAAGTAGCAATGCTTTAATGACCATAAGATAAGCTTGTCTGAGATCGTAAGATGCAAGTAAGCTTTAATAAGCATACTGTTAAAGAATTGCCAACATTGAAGGCCTTTCTGTTGTTGCCATGCAGAGAATACTTAACTAGATAATGTATAAGCCTTTGGTATTGAAATGCATATGACTGTATTTGTAATAAAGGACAGGATTACATTATTTTAAGAAGCTCATTACACTTGTTGGAGACTTCCAGTCATCTCTACAGGCTTTACTCATAAACTAAACAGAATGCCAATCATGTGTGGTCCATAACCTGTACAGTAATCCTTTAAGCAATGTATCTTGAGCTTGTTTCGTGTTTGCTTTTCATTTTTTACTTTGATCATGTTTTCCCCATGAAACAAGTAGATAGTTGTCAGGCAGCAGGTCTTTTTTGGATAAGAAACATTTTTACAAGTGGGACATTACAGAGATTTCTACTTTCAGCATGTTACTTGGTACTTTAATAAAGCTGAATATAATTTATAATTAGAACTGCAGTGCAAGGAGAAGTGGTTTGAGTTGAGTGCTGCTTGTTTTTCTTATACTTGATTTTGACTGGCATTCCAGTAATGTATTTAAAAAGTTATTTATTTTTTCATGCCTCACAACCTTTTGTTTCCATCTAGATATTAAGTAAGCTGTCATGCAGCCAATGCACTGAAATATTTTTATTCTTCTACAGTTATTTTTGTCTTGATTGGACTCTCATAATGACGGTTTGGCACCCAGGGCAGTGTATTTAATTAAAGTTATTTTTTGTGGTTTTGAGCATAGCTCCTCCCCTTTCTCATTGGTCGCACCCCTTCCCATTGACCCCACCCATTCAGCTGTCTCCTGCAGCCCCCCTTTGATTTGAAGTCACCAGCCGCCACTGATCCCATTGCTTAACCGGTGCTTCAGTAGCTGAATTACACACGAGTTGACATTTACTGCATTTAATTTGCTAACTATTTCTTTAGGTAAATAATGTCAGTACCCTAGTGAGGTCAAGATAAACAGCACACATTGTCAGCTCTTCATCACGGGCTGCTACCTTTTCAAAGACTGCCACAAGTTTCAGAATGAGCTCCCCTTAGTGATCCTTAGCTACAGAAGTGGGATTCCTGAGCCATTTTAGATAAGTTCTGTTATGACTCTCTCCATAAATTTTTACAAAAAATACTGGTAAGGCAGATAGATTTAAACATTCTACCCACGATCCTTCCAAATGTTATAGTGTTCCACACATGACAAAATGTTGTGTCTTTCAGCTTTTCCCGGTTAGGGGTTGCCACAGCGGAACTCCGGTCCACTAATGATTGGCAGTAGATTTTTACGTGCCGAGTTGCCAGCCCTGATGCACAACCTTCAACAAAGGTACGCCCATTCACGCATGTCTCCACACAGAAGACGCTCTAGCTGAGAATCGAACAGAACAACGTCTTACTGTGAGGCGACAACGCTACCGCAGCAACACATGACAAAATATGAAGGAAATCACATGATTCTATTCTTCATTTATAGTTGCCATCAAAATTTAATTTCCTATATACAGAGCATTTCAAGCATAGTTCATCAGAAGTCATACAACCACCAAAATCCCAAACACTATTTTTCCCTCTTGTAATAGTACTCTTCTATTTGTTTTGTGTTTTGACTTACCATTTTGTATAGTACTGACAGGATATGTCCTGTGGAATGTTGTGCACGAAACATTGCATAACTGGCTAAAAACTCTGAAGATTTTTTTTAAATATTAATATTCAAGTTGATCGTATATTATATATTGTAATATATTACAAGGTAACAATGATAAAAGCCTGAGAAAATGCCTGCACACGGAAAGTCCACCAAATTACTCAACTGATGAAGCTGATTACTTTGTGTATGTGTGCTTAGATTTCCTTCATATTTATAGCAGCATGATATAAAGTTTTTTAAAGGTTCAGTTATTAAAATGAGCTATTTCTAACTAGAACAGCCTAGGTGGTTCAGCAAGAGGGCACCTTAAATTGAAAACAATGGCAGTTCATTGGTGAACCTTAAATTTTGAAATCTCAAACAATGAAAGTTCTTAATTAAACATAAATAGGTAAATAAGTGACTACCAAAGTCCATACTATGGATTCAACAATGAATCTATAAAAATGTAGTACCTCTGAATTTCAGCTATGAATTTTGATTGCCACAAATGGGTCCTTGTCTTAACTGTAACACAAGTGCACTGACAATTCTATCTCAAAAATACACATATTTCTTACTTTAACCCTAAATGTTATCCTAATGGTTAAAACTAGTGTTATTTTTAGGGTGGGGTTAGTGTTACATCCATACCTCTCATTTTCTTTGCTGAATAATTTTGGACAAAGACAAAAATAAATTTTAAATAGCACTCTAACTCAACAACTAACAACATGTTTTGCATCAACATGCATTTTCTTAACAGTAAGAAGTATAAAACTCTAACGACTTGCATTACTGACTGACTGTAGTGCTCAGTGATTTAACAGAAAATCACACATTTTATGCAGGACAGGATAAAAATATAAGGCAAAAATCAGTGATGTTTTGAAAAATCAGACTTTTGCTAAAATGTTTGACAAGACATTATTAGTGAAAATCTGAGTATAATTTAGTTACAGTCATAGCCTCATGGCCTAACCATTGCCATCAAGGTTATGTGGTTAGGATTGGAATTGGTTTTAGGTTTGCAATGAGTATAAGGTCCGATTAGGACGTAGGAAGGCAGTGGAGGCAGTATGAGTGAAGGCCCAGGATTAATTCAGATATAGATATAACTCCTGGCCTAAGCCTAGCCCTCACAGTTTTATAGCTATATTTTGGATTATGGCAAGGAGTGGGATGCAATGAGTCTGAAAGCTGAGTTAAGGAGGCTTAAGACAACAGTGGGAGTAAAGGTATGGGCTTAGTTCTGGCACATACCTACATACTTAGCTGGGGTCGGGGTTACTGCTACACTGAGAGCTGATAAAATCTTACTGAGGCATTTTAAGAGAGGGTGCAGACTTTTATCAGACATATCCCTCTCTCCAACTTACTACAAGCCTTCAAGTTAGTGTTAAATATATGGTTATTTCATATAATAGGTGGACCAACTGTTCCCATGGAAACCAGCTGATGACATATTTAAGTGACTCTTACCAGAAATGGATGTATATATAACAAACGTGTACTGTTTTATTTAGCGCTGCTTTTCTTCAGTTGTTTTGTGTTTTTTCTCAGTATTTCCCCAGTTAATTTTATTGTAACCCTTACACCAACTGTGATTGTCAGTAAGCTATAAATAAATATGGCTGCATAATAAACATAACAGATATCAAACAGTAAAAGGTATTAAATGGTATTAGAAATACATGTAGAACTTTATTTACTTAATTTTAGCACTTATGAATCATCAATAAATCATAAATGTATAGGAAACAAAGATAGTAACTAGCAATAAAAAAATCATAGTAAAAACAATGAAATAAATACAGTACTTTATTTCTAGCCTTCTTGGAAATACATATAAAATTAAATCAATGTAATAAAATCAGTAATAATAACAAAATATAAATAAAGCTAGGTCAGCTCTGCACCCAAGATGGATAAATCCCTAAGTGAGACCCAGATGATCTTGGACTGAGTAGCAAACTGGCTGCAAGAGAAGCTGGTCAAATGGGGTGGGAGTGAGTATCTGATGCCAGTACACCCATGCTTGGGGGATAGAGGTGTCTCTGGTATTTTGCAGTGCTGACACCAGGCAGAACCTGATTGTCAAGTCAGGATACAGCATCTGGGCTGGCTCATGCTTTGTTCTGCAAGCAACCATCATTATACATATGGACATACACACACATCACCAGGACACAGTAGCAGGTTCCACTTTGATGGTCACTGTGCAGGAACATCAAGATGTGAGGAACAGGGGCTAGAATTATCGCAGGAAATAAATATTCTCAGATATATGATGGCCACATTATCTGACCCTTGTTCCACTCCCTGTTGTCTATGATTAAAGGTAAAAAGGAGAGGAATAAATAGGTCAGTAGGAGGAATGAAGGAGATAGAGGGTCACAGAGGCTGCTGGAAAATAAAGAGAAATAAATCAAAAATCCTGCAGGAACTCATAAATATAAATAGAAACAGAAGTAAACTTAAATTGTCAAGTCGCTTTGTTTATGTAAATATTGTATAAAGTTTTGCTTTTATCCTGTTTGTATATTTTTTATCTTGCTTGTTGTGCTATGTACTAAATTACTTTATATATTCCTGGGCTGAGACTGAACTAGGTCTATTGGGATCAGTTAACACATTCAAGTTAAATTACATTAATATTGAATAAATGAGAATAAAATAATTATTAAAAATAAATACAGACCTTTATTTTTTTTTAATTATGGGTCCCCTTTGAGAAGTCAGTGCAAAATCTGCTGACAGCAAGCTGCATGAATAAGACTTGCTGAACAACAGCTCCTGTAGAACCTGTAAATAATAATATGAAAAGGCATTTTTTTTATTTGCAGTGGGCAAACCTCCCTTCCTTATATATACTAATGCCATGGTCACACAACCATGGGGGGAAAAAGAAACAGCTTGCAAGAGCAGAAAATAAAATAGCTGTTCGGCTGTGATCTGACAGCAGAGGAGTTTAATTTAAAATCTTCCTGGTACTTGTCAGTTTAGGGTGTTGGCATTGTAAAGAAAGCATTCTATGAGGCATCATTCATTGAATGGCAGAGCTCTATTTAATTGTAGGTACTGCACTAAGGCCAACATTTATAAACACAGAGCTCACTGCAGAGCATTGCCCACTGCAGCCATCATACCAAGTCAAAGCAGAAGCGAAAAAGAATGTCAGACAATGCTGAACATACAAGTATGCAAGGAATGCACATATATGTCATATGTTAATTGAGAGCAATTTAAAGAAGAAGATATATCATACTAAATCACCATACATTTAACATGGGTAGATCACTGGGGTCTATATTATATAGTCGAAGTTTCAAAACTTCGAACCTCACATTAGCAAACTCATATGAGTGAAGTTCAAATAATCGGCTATCTAATAAAGTAAAAAAAACATTTTTTTTAAATTACCTTACCGCTCTGAGCAGGGGGTCAAGCCCCCCTGCATCCCCCACACTCCCTTACTTAAATATACCAACTCCGAGAACGCACTTCAGTGCAGAAAGGGAAAATTTCCCATTCTGAGCATGAAAAGTTGTTGACTTTCACCTTCGACCTTTCCGACGTTTGATCATATGATGTCAACCATCTATGATTCGAACATCAGAGCGGTCACTCATCTAATATACACCGAATCACTGATACACTTCAGGTCCAATGTTCTGAAAATTTATGGGTGACCTATTTGATTTAAGTAAAATCTATGGCTTTAAATTGGTCCTTTGTTACATTATTCAGCATCTAGATTTAAAGGTAAAATGCACTTAAAAGTGAGTGCATTTAGCAGCTTTATTGGAAGAGAATCCTTGAAGCATTGGATGAAATCTGTGCATCTTTGAGAAAAGTTTAATAGCAAGTATGCTAATGATTTGTTGCATTTTAATCATGTGGGCAATCATGTGCTGTTTACCTAGTTGAGTAAATTAATTAAAACTTTTTTTAGAGTGGGGATGTGATTAATGTTAATGGAAAAAGGAATTATTTAAAATATTTGTTAACTAATGCACAAAGTCTTAATAATAAACTAGCTAACATGGAAGCTGATTTCGTAAATTATTCTTTTGATATTTTATTTTAACTGAAACTTGGTTAAATAGTAACAATAATTCATTGAATAACCAATGCTTTAGTGGAAATCATACTTACAGGTGGGGGCATCTATTTACAATAATAACCAAGTCTACTTCTGTATTAGTTTCAAGTGACGAGAAATTGGAGTTTATGAGTATGAAATTAACTAATGATAGTGGAAGTAAGAATTTGGCCCTTTTCTGTCATTCACCAAATATACATAATTAACTTGATGGTTTGTTGAGCCAACAAATAATTACTTGTTTTGAGAAGAAGTATTATATCATTGCTGATGATTTAAATGCTCCTAGTATTGACTGGTGAATTCCGTCATGTTGTAAACAGGAAAACAAGATCTTAAGTGAGAGTATCACATGGAGATACTTTTAGATTGTTACTGAGAACACCAGGGGAAGTAAGGTACTAGATGTAGTTTAGCTTCCTAATAACAACCTAAACGTATGTATTGCAGTATATCTCCAGATCTAGGGATCTCTGATCGTTTGTGTGTTATTTTTAAAATTAAGGATTTCAATTTGCGGACAGTTAATGAAAAGTTGCAGGTAAAAAAAATCTGTTGATCAGATTTTGCAGCTGTTAAAATTAAAACCTTACAATGGCATTGGGATTCTGAAATGAAAGGTAAAACTATATGTGGAAGTTGTGATGCTTGTTATAGTCTCAGAGACAGTTTGCATGATCATTTTGTCCCAACATGCAGATCTACAGTAAGAAATCATTTTAGATCTCCCAGGTGGAGTAGAAAACTTGAATCAGTTATAACACAGAAGAAAAAATGTTCAAGTAGTTTATGACACATCCTACTGTGATGAATAAGTCTGTTTATAACAACTACGAGAAATTTCCTATAAGATTAGTTAATGAACATAGGCTTGCCTATTAAATAAAGTTGGCTACCAGTGTACTGGATAACAAAAAAGCTTGTTTAAACATTTACAAAGCTATAGTTTGCATGTCTCAAGTTTGATATTAAGGGATTGTTCTGGGTATATAACCAACTCTGAGATTTTGGCTAATTTGTTTGTTGATATATTTTTTGGTAAATCCTCTGTAAATGGTATAGACTTTAATTTTTCACCAAATTTAGCAGGTAGTTGTCCACCATTAATGGAAGAACATATATAATTATCTTTAGATTGTAATACAAAGAACTCAGTAGCTGGGCCAGTTGAATTAAATGGTTACTTTGTGAGAGGTATAAGTAAGTGTTACTTTGTTTGGTTTATTTGTTTCAGAAATTTTTAATTGAAGGTTTTGCCCCAAAAATTTGGAGGGGGGTCATTGTTGTTCCAGTGTGTAAAAATCACTCCAGTTATACTGTTGATGATTATAGACCAATTAGATTTATGTGTATTCTGGAGAAGTGTTTTGAGAGGCAGTAAGTTATAATTTAAGCAAATGTTTAGTTTCTCTAGTGACATATATCTACTTGGATTCATATCTGGGTGATCTAGCCTATCTAATTTGGTTAATTTTTAAGAATATATATTAAATGTGTTGGATAAAGGCCTAGCTATAGATGTGCTTTACTTGTATCTGGCTAAGGCCTTTGATTCAGTTCCATATTCTGTTTTTATTGATAGTCTGGGAAGGACAGACATAAACGTTTTTGTAAAGAGATGGGTTATACATAGGTTGGAAGGTTGGAAAAGTAGATTTAAGATTAAAAACCAGTTTTCAAAATATGCATCCATTAAATGTAATGTTCTCCAGGGGTCCGTTTTTGGACCTCTGCTGTTTGGGCTGCTTGACAGTGATTGTCCAACATCCAAACAAATTTGTTGGAGTAAATTTGCAGACAATTTAAATGCTGGATATACAATAACAAATACAGTAGATCATCAGTGTTTGCAAAATTATGTGAATACGTTAACTACATTGGTACAACATAAGGGTATAAAATTTAATAATAATGCTCAGTTGATTGTTTTGGCACTGCTAATAATAGTTATCTATATGCTTTAGATAACTCTATGTGCCTCTGTTAAACAAGCTAAGGATTTAGGTGTACTTGTTGGTTTATCTCTCTCATGCAAATTGTGTTATTAGGAAATATATATTGTGGAGTAATAAAGAATATTTCTAGGACCTTTGTATCTAGGGACTATTGTTATGGTAACGGTATTTTCTGTCAATATTCAGCTTATGATCAAATATTGTGGGTCTATTTATATGCTGGGGATTTTACATCTGGCTAAGTTTGAGCATGCTCAAAGAATATTTACCAAACATATAGCTGGATGCAAATCCTTATCCTATGTTAAGCGACGTGAAGATTTATCATTATATTCAATAGTTTATAGGTTGTTAAGGGCTGATAAAACACACTAAAAAACACCAAACAAATTAAAAAAAAAACACTACTGCCATGGTGAGAAGACCAGTTTAAAATCCAAAGACACTTTATTCCACAATAAAAAGGATAAGGGCTAATTTAATTTTGGTGTACAAGTGTACCGAGGATGAAGTGTTCTCTGCAATGTTGGTAGTCAGTTTTATCAACCATAGTTTAAATACTAGGAAAAATAATGTATTAGTTCATTTACTTAGTGTTAATTCAAAATTGAAGTCTTCATTTTTCCATTTTAGGGCTGGTAGATTATGGAACACACTACGTATAGATATTGGGTGTTCTAATAGTTTACTAATGTTTGAATCTTTATTAGACTTATTGTTTGCAAATTTATTATATACAATCAGATCTAAAGTAAAGCAAGCCCTTAAATGGCCTTTATAGGCTCAGTGCTGGAAATACATTTCATTGAATCATTGAATCCACATTTTTAGACTCAGCCTGGGAGCTCTGTCTGGTAAAATGACTTGCTCAGAAGTCACAGTTAGAGAAATGGAGGTTGAAAGCTATAAATTGTGAATATTAGGAAGCAGCCTGTCAACAGCTCATAGCCCTAATCCTTTGTGCTTCCTGCCAGACCAACAGACAAAAATTAAAAAAGTTGTAGAACATAGCAAAAAAAAAAAAAAAAAAAAGAATGCATTTGAAGACGTTTGGACAATATTGCTTTGCTGTGCAAGAAGTCCAGTTAATAAAAAAGGAACTGCAAGCAGTAGTGCAGGACAAAAGAGTGGACTTATAGCAATGCAGTTCCTATGATAAGCAGACATTATGGACTACTGTGCAGCAGTTATGTTAAACATTCTTGCTGCAGGAGTATCACTGCAGGCATGCAGTGGTTTTAATGCCCCACAGACCTCAGCAGCATTGTTACTAGTTGTGCTTGCTCTACACAGACCTAAATAAGCATGAGTAATCAGCCAAATAATGCACTGACAATAACACTTTCTTTATATTTATATGGTCTGTACTGTGCATAAGGATTTATAAATCCAGCAGGAATTCTAACAGGTAATTCTAAGCAAAGTTAATAACTACCCAAGAAAATACATAAATAACTGTAAGGTGAAATGTGAACTATGGAAGTTAGCTGTATTTCTAAACATTCCAGCTGATGGTGTGTTGGGAGTTTTGCTCAGTGGCAAGCTATACTTTATCCACAACTGTCCATTTCCCTCTGTAATGAACTGTACAATGCATATAGTAAATGGTGTGAAGAAATTAGACTCTGTCATTTGTGCTAGCATGTCTGGCTGAAGTTTTGTGTATAATTTCAGACTAACCTGTGTATTATATGCCAGCATGACTAGCTGTGATATTGTAAATAAGTTCTTACATGTTGGTTTATAATCTGTTTATACAGAATGCTTTAAAGACTTGAACACTGTCCTTTTACATTTCTAACTGTGCATGTCTGTGAAGAAAGATTCTAAAGCCAAACTCTCTCAGATTCAGTTGATCTGCAGATGATGTCATCAGAATGTTGATAGTTGCTATGTGTTACTGTCAGAAGCTGAAAGACAGGAAGGAACCTTAGTAAATAGCCATTGGTTGATTTTCAAAATATGAAATGAAAACTAGAACTGGAACAGTTGTGACAGGCTAGTCTATAAAAGAGCCTGCTGAAGACAGTTAAAGTCAGTTGTCAGTTACAGTTGTCAGTTATAGTTGTGAGTTGTTCACAGATGTACTGTGCAGCAGATACCCAAAAAAACTCACCAAGAACTGTAAGCCTGCCTTTGTTCTATGATAATAATTTAGTTTAGATAAAGGGACAGTGTTCTTTAGTCAGATTGAAAAATTATAATTAATCAGTTAGAGTTTTTCTGAATGTTGGATTTCTATCCTACAGTACTGATTTAATTTTCCTGGTGATTGAGTTCTGTTTGTTTATTGGAAATTACTGTTTTATATTTTTAATCGTTTGGTTCATTATTAAACATTTTTATTAACTTATGTTGTGGCTGTTCAATCAGTGTTTTCTCTAGTGATTGGAGAGTGCTTATACTTGCCTTGATAACTTCCTGGGCCACTCCAAAAGCCTGGCTGCTTAGGCAATTTGCTAGCATTTGTTTTATTATCTAATTTCCATAAGTGGACACCCCCCTTTAAAAGGGCATGAAGACACGCTGATTAGTAGCAGCATTATTGTATTATTTTGGGGAAGGGACACAGCTGGAAATCTGTGCCAGGCTTTCCCAGAAGTGTTTGGATGCGTGAGATTTAATTTATTTAAGTGTGAGTGTATCAGAGGTCTTAAACTGAGACACATGGCTTTGGAGTGTGTAATGAGTTATATATGGGGTGGACAGAAGTATACAATCCAGTCCCAGGCTATAAAGCACGTTCCCGTTTTGCTCTTAGGGGAAAATTGTGAACCCTACCTTTGGCTAGGGTTCATCTTGTCTAGGAGGGTGGAAGAGAAAGCAATCAGGTAGGTGTGTTTGATGATGTCCTTGCAGATGTCCTGATAAGGAATGACTTTGATGATGCAGTACCTTGTGTGCATGCAGTGACATGCAGTCAAGCCTGGAGACAGGCATGTAGCTCCGGTAGCCTGGGGGATACCCAGATAGATGTCATACCTGAATCTGGGACTGGTGTGGTGGCTGTTTCAGAGAAAGCGCTATCCTGCAGCAGTAAGTCTGAAAGTGAGCCACAGCTGCTGGTAGGTACTGATGTTCCCTCGGACACAGTAACTGCAAGGCCAGAGGTGAATGGTAGTACCAAGATTGACCAATGGGGGACAACTGTCAGACGTTTCTAGGCTTCCTGCAGAAGAGGAGCTTAGGAGGGTCACAAATGTAGAGTTGAGACAGGATCAACTTATGGACCCTACATTACAAAGCTTGAGGGAGATAGCTAAGGAAGCACCTGAGACTCAAGAAAGAGGGGAGTCTGTATACGGGAAAAAAGATTTGTTTTATAAAGAGTGGACTTTTAAGGGAGGACTGAAAGGTGAGGTAGTATGGCACTTGGTAGAGCCTAGAGCCTACTGTCTGCCATTTCTAGCTGTAGTCCCTAATATTCCTTATGCAGGTGATATTGAGGCAGGGAAGGAAGGTTTGGTGTACAGAAAGTGGACTCCTAAGGGACGTCTGGAAGGTGAAATAGTACAGAAGTTGGTAGAGCCTAGAGCCTACCATCTGTCACTTCTAGTTATGGTACCTAATATTCCTTTTGTAGGTGATATTGATGTAGAAAATGGAGATACAGACTGACCAAGGTGCCAGCTTCATGTCAGACCTGCTGACTTGTTATGGAAGCATTGTGGGGTGACACAGCCAAATGATATCCCTATTAATGGTCTTGTGTAGAGGTTAAATGCTACATTACAGACTATGCTATGGGCATTTGCAAATCAGTTTAAAAGGGCAAAGTTAACCATTAAACCCAGTAAGTGTCAGGTGGGTATGGCAGGGGTCACTTACTAAGGACACAGAGTGGGGAGTGGTAAAATTAGGCCAGAACCTGTCAAAGTGGAAGCTATTCAACTTTTTCCAGTTCCTATTACTAAAAAGCAAGTGAGAGCATTTCTAGGGACAGCAGGGTACTGTGGAAAATGTGTGCCCAGTTGTGGTGCAATGGCTGCACATCTTATTAACCCAACTAGGAAAAATAAACTGGATAAGGTAGTCTAGACCACAGAATGGGAGCAGGCATTTCAAAAACATAAATAGATTTTGGGCGGACCTACTCTGTTGGCCAGCCCAGATTATAGTGAATAATTTGTTGTACAAGTGGATGCTTCAGATTGTGGGATTGGGGCTGTGCTCAGCCAAAGTACTCCAAGGAGGAGAAGAATGCTGAAGTGGGATTAATAATGCCAGTGCAAATGGATTGCCCAGGAAAGGAGTGAGTTGATATTCCCAGACAAATCCATTTTTTTCAAGCTTCATTTTTCAAGGGCCACTTGAAAACTGTGCTTGAGTCATAGGGACCGAGAAATGTGAAGAAACTATACAGTGGGCCGGATTCACGAAGGCTTGCACGGAGTCTAAGAGTAGTGTAAGACTCCATGCAGCCTTCGCGATCCAGGAACAGCCCAAAGTCCGTGTAAGAGTCAAGCTAAAACGGCTCTTACACGGAGTGGGCGTGGATAAGCTAATCACCTCACTTGCAGCTGAATAGCATGCAAATGAGGCTGATTAGCGATCCAGGAAGCCCAGAACAGCCCGTGTAAGAGCCGTTTTAGCTGCAGAAATGTACTCAGTTGACAACTGAGTACGTTTCTGCAAACACGGCAATGGAGCCATGTCAGCTCCAAATAAAGGGTGCAAATGTGACAGGCAGCATGCCAATGGCCAAATATGTGGCCATTGGCAAGGTAACCTGATGCAAATATATTAAAAATATAATTTTTTTTTCGGCGATTGCCGATGTGTAAACCCGCGCTGCATAGAACATAACAACGAAGTTTTAAACCTACAAATGTAGGTTTTATGCAATACATGGAATGTCAATGCAGGGACCAGCAGAGCAAAACCAACATGGCCACCCTGTAGTGGTTGCTAAGGGGGGAAGCTGAGTCTAAGAGATGTAACTAAGCATTAGTAGGCAATCTGATGCAAATGAGTGTAAGGATACTGAATTCCACTGTCACATAGCAAATGAGCACATTCTGAGTAGTGTAAGAGTTACATAAGGGGGAGGAACAGAGTAGGAGATAGGTGACATCACAGGGGGGAATGGTAGAAAGAAATGCAGTTCATTGGAGGTTAGAGTTACATGACAGATGTCAGACAGATATCAAGGAAAGAGGTGTGCCACTAAGTAAACATGAGAAAGTCAAGAAATGGAAGGTGTACACTGTTGCCTACACCAAAGTTTCTTGCTGGACGTGTATGCGCACGTGTGCACGCCACGAAGCGTGAGTAAGGCAGTGTGCGCGCGTGTAAGGCAGACTGAGCATGTGGGAGCGTGTTGGGAGATGTTTAACACCGTTTGCGTGGGCGTGCACGCGTTTAAAACCGAATAAGCAGGTTCTGAACTGTGTAAGTATGTGTGCGCGTGTGTAAGCCACTGTGAGCGTGTTTCTGCTGGTTTGCACACGGCTCCACCCTGAGGAAACAGAAAGGAAAAAGGAAGCAACAGATGTAGTAGGAAGTTAGCAGGGAATACTGCTGGAGCTAGCAGGTGAAAACAATTAGATGCAGGCAATTACACAGGCAGAATACTAGCCCAGCCCAGCACTTAAAACTCTGCAAACAGCAGTGCAGAATGTTTCTCTCAAGAGACACTGCAAGACAGGAGTTAAGTAATCAGAAGTGAAAACTGAAAAAGCTGAACGCAGAGCAGAAATGTTAGGGGCTGCCATAGCTGTCATAATGAGACATAGGCGACTTGCTGAGGGTGGTGACAATGCAGATGGTGCCAGACAACCCGCAGTGAGGAGACGGAGAAGAGTGTACAGGCCCAGGGTCACCTACCACGGGTTACATGAGCTGGAGATAGTAGAGCGCTATAGAGTGGACAGAGACCTTCTGCAGCAAATAGTGGAGCTGTGCAGGCCACGCCTCACACACAGAGCCAACAGAGGGGAACCCATCCCAGTGGAAACCAAGGTATGTGTTGGCCTAAGAATACTAGCAACAGGTACCTTCCAGAGACCAACTGGTGATATGATGGGGATATCACAGGCATCAGCTTCCAGGGTACTGCACCAGTTCCTGGATGCCATGTCAGCACATGTCGGTGATCATGTATATTTCCCCAATGCCCGTGAGGTATTGGCCAGCAATATGCATCTCTTCCAGCAAATAGCGGAATACCCTGAGGTAGTGGGTGCAATAGACTGCACGCACATACGCATCAAAGCACCAGCCGGTGAGCGGGGTAGGGCATACATCAACCGCAAGGGCTTCCCCTCCATCAACTGCCAGGTCGTGTGTGATGCCCAGGGCATAATAATGAATGTGTGTGCTGGCTGTCCTGGGAGCTACCACGACTCCCACATCTGGCATTTGACGCAGCTGTACCAGACATTTGCCAATGGGGACATCCCGCACAGACACCTAGTGGGGGATGCAGGTTATGCACTGGAGCCGTGGCTGATGACACCCATCAGAAATGCACACACACCTGAACAGGAACGCCATAATGAGGCACACGCACAAACGCGTAATATAATAGAGCATGTGTTTGGGCTGCTCAAGTCACGGTTCCGGTGTCTGGACACATCTGGTGGAGCCTTGCAGTACACACCAACTACATGTACCCAAATTGTCATGGTATGTGCTATGCTACATAATATGATCTTGCGAAAACAGCTGCAGCAGGACCAGCATAGGGCTGGGCCAAACAGCCCCCCACCATTGCCAAGGCCATCACAGGCAGAGCGTGACTCGGAGGAGGAACAACCTGAGCCTGCCCCAGTAGGCAGAAGGAGGCATGCCCAGTATGCCCTGGCCTTGGCAAAGAGGCAACGCATAGCACATACATTGGCTCAGTAGGAACCTTGGGAATGATACCCCTCTCTGACTCACTCATATAGTAACAGGGATGCCTAACGTGACACAACCTGCTCTCAAACATGTACAGGGAAGTGTAATATGCGCATCCGACAGAGGCAGCACTGCAGCACCACCTGAGGCATGAATGCTATGTGTTAAGTAATGTAACACCAAGTACTATATGCACACCTGAGGACCCTGACTAACATCCCACCCTCACCAAGCATCATGCCACAACATGACAACGAGATGATCAAGTGCAACAATTGACTGAAGTATCGCAGTTAGTCAAAGGGGACCCAATGTGTGCCAGTCTGGGATGACATGCTGAGCATGACATGATGCACCACCTGCTAGGACTGGCGTGCACCTATCAGTGCAGGCCGTATGGATACTGGCAAAGGCTGTTGTCACCCACAGTGTGCCCTGAATAGGTAAGGCTCAAAACACAAACCTATCTCCATAGGTACCAGAAGGGATAAGAATAAGATAAGGGATAAGTTGAAACAGCAAGATGCATGCACTCTAAACTCACCCAGTATGGAGAATGTTGATAACTGTACTGTAACAGAAAACTGAGGCAAGGCTCACAACAGCACCCTAACACTACCAGGTTACACCTCATACTGTGCTGTACAGCCTCAAAACTTGGAACAAGCTACAAAAGGAGGGTGACTAGCAAGAATTGTCAAGGATAACCACACCCCCATGTCGGTACCACCACAAAAAGCAGCATGGACTAGCCATGCTCAAGTAACAGTGGCTAAAACTGCCCCCCAGTTTATAGCCTGCTACAGACTACTGTCCCAACACCAGGAACTGCATCTGGCCTATGCTGGAATACATGAATATACCAAGTCCTCCAAACCACATTATATTGGGTGACTGCAAATACCCAGACATAGACTGGGAGCATTATACTAGCTCCAACAGTGTAGGACAAAAGTTCATAGAATCCACAAACCAAAAGGCCCAGGAACAACGTACCACTCCCACAAGAGGGGTAAGCATACTGGATATGATAATCAGCAACATGGGTACTGGATGTCAAGATGAGAAGTGTATTGCTCACTGGTAAAACCAGACCATAGAGTAATCACACTGGATATACAAATCCTGACCACAGTCCCTGGCCGGAAAACCACAGTGGAAAACATGTGCTAAGCAATATTTGCACTCCTCCAAACTGATGTGGAATCCATTAAAGGTCCCGTGCAGGTGCAAAATATGGGCCACACCTCAGAACCTGTAATACAGCCATTCCATGAACACTGCCAGGAATGCTTGGATTATGCAGTCCTAAATTAAAACAAGACACAGTGCCTAAATCTGGCATGGTGGACACCAGCCATAACCAAAACATGCAAGAGAATGAGGAAGCTACTACATGATAGAGCAAACATGAACAATGAAGTAATCACTGATCAGTAGTATGGCAATAAAATCTGTCCACACATGCAATCCACTAAGGCCAGCCACAACAAGTGGAATCTGTGAATCCTGAGGCAATGTTACACCTGCCCCAAGTACACAGACAACCCCCAACTCCACCCAAGAAATACAAATATATGTGAGAGATGCAACCATCCATCCAAACTGGAGGCTGAGCTCCCTCAACTCAGTACTCCCAAAACAAGTCAGTAGGAGAAGGTAACCACACACACACCACAAACACAGTCCCACATAGACCTATCACAACTGCAAACCAAACACATAAACACAGAAAAACATTCCCGGAGGCAGAAATTACAAACACAGCACACCAACAGAGGCCTCTAAAGCAGACACCCAATCAAACAGCCTCCAAACATAGCACATGCAACACATAGCACACAAAGCTGGTGTGCCAAACAGTCACAGGCCAGAAGGAGAAACAACATGCCTCATACAGTTGTAATAGGTGACTCCATAGTCAGACACACTGCTGTCCCGCACCAGACTGAACAAGGGAAAGGGTACAGTAAGCTGCCTGTAGGCTGCCACAATATGCCACATAACAGAAATATGTAGGTCACTCCAAAGCAAGTAGAAATATGATGCAGTCATAGTCCATGCTGGTGTGAATGACCTGAGATGTACCGCCCTAGACTACATGTAAAGAGACATAGATGAGCTATCTGATTATGTAGTCCAGGCCAGTATGACACTCACCGTTCGCAGCATCCTACCCTTACCAAGAATAATGCCACAGTACAAACACGGAATGATCAGTTATAGCAAGTGGCACACTTACTGGTGTCATTCCAAGGGGACCCAATGTCTGTCTGCTTGGGATGTCATGCTTGACAAGCCACACAGCTGTCCTTGGGATGGCCTGCACCTGTTACCCCTGGGCGTCTGAATATTGGATAAGGCCTTTGCCACCTCCATAGAGCCTTTTGTAGGCAAGGCTGAAAAGACTGACCCACCACCCTAGAAAACATAAGTGGGAAGAAACATAAGGGAAATGCTGACCAATGCCAGATGTGTACACCCCAATATGCATGCTCCCGAGGCCATCTCCAGAATGGAGAACATCGATGTCTGTGCAGTGACAGAAACCTGCTGCAAGCCTCCTGACAGCACACCAGCACTACCAGGTTATACCAGGTATCATGTGTCATGGCCCCAAAACCTGGAACAAAACATAAAAAGAGGGTGAGTATCCATAGTCAGCACAGACACCCATACGTCCAGGTAACTGACAATGCACAAGGCAGTGGAGTTCACCCATGTGCAACTAACTGTAGGCATGACTGCTGTGCAGTCTGTAGCATGCTACAGACCGCACTCTCACACACAATAACCCCACCCAGCCGTCCTGAAGACACTGGACAGTACGAATGTCCCACCAAATACCAAACAAGGTACCACAAATTACCACATAGGTGGTAAACCATTATGTATGGAAGGAGTAACCAGGGACCTAGGGACACAAGTGGACAGTAACCTGTTATGTGACACCCACATTGCCAATGTGGCTAGGAAGACTGTCTACATTTGACACCGTATCAGGAAAGGAGTCACATCTATGGCAACAGAGGTCATTGTGCCCCTATACCTTTCTCTAATCACACCCATAATCTAGTACAATGCCTCATATGGGATGTACCTTACCTGACACCTGCAGCAGTTAGAAAGACCTCAAAGGTACCTCACCAAGAGGATAAAGGGTCTCAAATATATGTCATATGCCACCTGGCTGTAGACACCCCAGCTGAATCCAGTCACATACTGCCCACACAGAGGCATTGCATGCCTGTTGTAGGAGGCCATGCCCAACACAGGAGTAATGGACATGCTCCACCCCAGAAAACACAAATCCATTGGAGCTGTGAGAGTGAGAGATGTCAACCTCAACAAATAATGAAATGGGATGTGCTGGTGGGACAGATACATAATCCAGAGGCTCCCCACACCCTGGACCAGAATCCCACTCCATGTTAGGCAGAGCCCTTCACTGACACTCTTCAACAGGAATCTTGCCAAGTGGATGGATGATTGTAGAGTTACACTGGGGGTCTTCACTGTGTCATGTCCAGACAGAGGCACAGCAAAGCAAATCATAAATGGCCATAATATTCACATAGCAAGGGGTGTCAAAAGCCACACACACTCTGGCTAGGCTAATAAATGCTCAGGGTGGATAGCCTAGTATGAACCTATGTAGATACAAATTGTACAGGACACTAAGGATAATCCCAAGGCTTTCACAACTGATGGTAGGAACCATGTTGGGAATTCACAGATATGCCCTGAATCACACAAATATCACAAACCCACACACATATTGCCAACATACATCCTGACAGGTGCAGTGCAAACCCCCCCCCCCGAATGCAGAATATCTATCCCAGCAGACTGCTGGCCCGCTGACATTGCAGATGCTGAGGTAACAGCCAACATCTACAAAGCAAAACACACAGCAGCAATGGTATGAGATGGTGTCCTGGGCTTAGTGCAACATGGACTCCAAGATGAATGGAATGCCAAACCACACTACTGCTCAATGTCAGCCTTACCACAGAATATGTACCCAAAGAGCAGTGTACAACAACAGTGGTCCTTCTCAACAAAGGTGTTGCCTGAATGGATACTGAACACTACTACCCCAGAATCCTGAGAAGCTCGGTTTGCACAGCTATGGAAAGGATCAGCATGTACCACAGACATAAAGATGTTGGGGACCTACTGACACCAGACCCAACCCAGTGTGGCCTTCTCAAGTGCAAATCCTGCCCCTAACCATGTTTGACTCAATTGAAACAGTCATTAAGGTCATTGATGAGGGCAATGTGCTCCACACAGTGTATCTGGACCTTGCAAAGGCTTCTATACAATACCCTACATGTTCAGTATAGATAGGCTCACCAGCGTAAATATAAACCCACATGTCAGTAGAGGGTTGCAAACCAGACCAAGGACAGAACAGACATGGTCAGACATGCTGCAGCCATGTCAGACTACAAACCAGATATAACTGGCATCCCACAAGGCTTTGTCCTGGGATCTCCCTCGTCTGGTATATATGTCCCATAGGTACAGGCAAACATGGAAGGACTGTGTCCGAACATGTTTGCAGAGGACTACAAACTGCTCACCACATATGATCCACCAGCTGACACAAGCATCCCACAAAAGGGCCACATAGAAACAGACAACTGGTGCCATAGCCATGTCAGCAAGCTAAGTGCAGAAACGTGTATAGTCAACCCCCGTGGATATACAGTAAGTGCCCACCAATTACCACATAGGTGTTAACCCATTATGTAGTTAACATGTAATGAGAGACCTGGGGACACAAGGTGATAGATATCCTGCATTGGACAAACATGTGCTTTAGTGTTTACAGAAACATACCATATACCCACCTAATCATGAAGGCTGTCAGATCTAGATAAGGGGAGGTCATTGTGGCTCTGCAGCCATCCTTCATCAGCGGTACAATTGACTACAATAGTCCCTGTGGGATGTACCTCAGCAGACACCTCCATCAACCGTAAAGTCCCCAACAGTACCTCATCAGGAGTATCAAACAGCTTGCACAGATGCCATGTGTTGCCTGTGTTGCTGGCATCAATAAACATGCTGCACCTTGTACAATCTGAATGGCAGTGAGCTATGCACATGAGAGACCTGAACCCCAGCACTGACTTACATAGGACAAGCTGTACTGCGTGATCCATAACACAGAAGCCACTCCCACCCATGAGTGAACCCCCAGCACAGGCTACCCATAGAGTCACTTATCAATCTTCCTCAATAGGAATCCTGATGAGTGGATGGGAGATGGTAGATTTATCCTGGGTATCACTGTCATGTCACAGGTAGACAGAGGCACAGTATACTAACCATGACATATGTCATGGCAAACACCTCTTACAATGTGTGTTGAAGGACAAACACACTCTCCAACTAGCATTAGACATGGACTAGGGCACATCGCTAGTGTTTGCAATTGTACACCTATGTTGTGGAATACACTACCAATGTTGGACAAGCCTGGTTTAAGTAGTTCATATCTGAACAGAATGCAACATGGTCAGATGTACACAACTGGCCCCTAACCAGGCTGTTGTGCCCACTATCGAAATGTAAAGCAGTGATAGCAGTAAAGCCCAGGATACTGTCCACCACAGTCAAAGTACTACCAGTACACTATACAGTACTACAGTGTTAGGTCAGTGTGAAAGGATGTTGACAACTGTATGCAAAGTATCCCATGCAAACACTGCAGGCACAGTATAATCCTGTTGTGTTCACACACAAAGCAGTTGTACAGTAACTACACAACATGACACAACACACAACCATAAACGGGTGATAGTTGTTGAAGTTCACACTCATCCACAAATGTGGTGGGCTGCAGAGTCCAACATATGGAATGCTCAGACTGGGCATGCTCACACACTTTGACAACATGCCATGGGAAGGCTGAACTGGGCATGCTCACACACTTAGGCCAAATCTCGGTTTAGCAGCTGGACACACATATCTGGTATTGTTATGTGTTATTCCAGGAACCAACCACATTACAGCATTATGCCCAGTGCACACAGTTAAATGACTACAGAGACATACGTGATATAGTGGATCCCTCCCATATGCAAACATCTTCCACAGATGCACAAGCTGTTCATAGAAACAGGGAATGCTATGGCAATAAAGATATGCAAACAGTCTATCAGCAACAAATAATGTGCATTTGACAATTAAACATATGGGTGTAGAGGTTAACACTAGGCTGTTTGCCCTAGGGAATGACAGCTTAGCCATAGTGTGCTTGGTGTCTGCCTCCCCACAGGATGCACATTCCCCTGTCTAAACACAGATGATGTCAGCACCCTATAAGTACAGCAGGAGAAAAGAAACTTCCCAGTAATCTGAATAGCGCGCTCTGCTAATGTGTCCATCTCAAGTGTCATAACATAGTTAGGTAGGGGTTTCAAATCCTGCAAATGCTCAGTGTGTGTGTGTGAGTGGGGTTGGTGTGTGTGTAAGTCTGTGGGAGAGAAATGTCCCTTTTGGCAACTAGGAAAAGACACTACAGGATGCACATTCCCTTTCTAAACACCGATGATGTCAGCACCCTATAAGTACAGCAGGAGAAAAGAAACCTCCCAGTGATGCGAATAGCGCGCTCTGCTAATGTGTCTGTCTCAAGTGTCATAACATAGTTAGATAGGGGGTTGAATCCTGCGAATGGCAAGTGTGTGTGTTTGTCTGAGGGGGGTTTGTGTGTGTGAGGGAAATGTCCCTTTTGGCAAATAGGAAAACACACTACAGGATGCACATTCCCTTTCTAAACACCGATGATGTCAGCACCCTATAAGTACAGCAGGAGAAAAGAAACCTCCCAGTAATGCGAATAGCGCTCTGCTAATGCGTCTGTCTCAAGTGCCATAACATAGTTAGGTAGGGGTTTGAATCCTGCGAATGGCAAGTGTGTGCGTTTGTCTGAGGGGGGTTTGTGTGTGTGAGGGAAATGTTCCTTTTGGCAAATAGGAAAACACACTACAGGATGCACATTCCCTTTCTAAACAACGATGATGTCAGCACCCTATAAGTACAGCAGGAGAAAAGAAACCTCCCAGTAATGCGAATAGCGTGCTCCGCTAATGCGTCCATCTCAAGTGCCATAACATAGTTAGGTAGGGGTTTGAATCCTGTGAATGGCAAGTGTGTGCGTTTGTCTGAGGGGGGGTTTGTGTGTGTGAGGGAAATGTCCCTTTTGGCAAATAGGAAAACACACTACAGGATGCACATTCCCTTTCTAAACACCGATGATGTCAGCACCCTATAAGTACAGCAGGAGAAAAGAAACCTCCCAGTAATGCGAATAGCGTGCTCTGCTAATGCGTCCATCTCAAGTGCCATAACATAGTTAGGTAGGGGTTTGAATCCTGCAAGTGTGTGCATTTGTCTGAGGGGGTGTGTGTGAGGGAAATGTCCCTTTTGGCAAATAGGAAAACACGCTACAGGATGCACATTCCCTTTCTAAACACCGATGATGTCAGCACCCTATAAGTACAGCAGGAGAAAAGAAACTTCCCAGTAATGCGAATAGCGTGCTCTGCTAATGCGTCCGTCTCAAGTGTCATAACATAGTTAGGTAGGGGTTTGAATCCTGCGAATGGCAAGTGTGCATTTGTGTGAGGGAAATGTCCCTTTTGGCAAATAGGAAAACACACTACAGGATGCACATTCCCTTTCTAAACACCGATGATGTCAGCACCCTATAAGTACAGCAGGAGAAAAGAAACCTCCCAGTAATGCAAATAGCGCGCTCTGCTAATGCATCCGTCTCAAGTGCCGTAACATAGTTAGGTAGGGGTTTGAATCTTACAATTGGCAAGTGTGTGTTTTTGGCTGTGGGGGGTTAGTGTGTGTGAGGACAATGTCCCTTTTGGCAACTAGGTGAACAGACTACAGGATGCCCATTCCCTTTTCTAAACACTGATGATGTCAGCACTCTATAAGTACAGCAGGAGAAGGGAAAACTCCCAGTACTGTGAATAGCATGCTCTGCTAATGCATCTGTCTCAAGTGTCATAACATAGTAAGGTAGGGGTTTGAATCTTGTGAATGACAAGTGTGTGTGTCTGTTTGAGGGGGGTTAGTGTGTGTGAAGGTAATGTCCATTTTGGCAACTAGGTGAACAGACTACAGGATGCCCATTCCCTTTTCTAAACACTGATGATGTCAGCACTCTATAAGTATAGCAGGAGAAGGAAAAACTCCCAGTAATGCAAATAGCGTGCTCTGCTAATGCGTCCCTCTCAAGTGTCATAACATAGTCAGATAGGGGTTTGAATCCTGCAATTGGCAAGTGTGTGTTTTTGGCTGAGGGGGGTTAATGTGTGTGAGGGAAATGTCCCTTTTGGCAACTAGGTGAACAGACTACAGGATGCACATTCCCCTTTCTAAACACTGTTCAGCAGACGGCCATGTCTCTGGCACAAGTTGTCTGTTGCTATGATGCCCCTTTGGAAGATGCTTGTGTCAGCTGGAGAGTCGATTATGGTGGCCAGTTTGCAGTCATCTGCATATTTGGACAGCCACAGTCCGTCCGTGTTGGCCTGTACCTCCAATAAATATATACCAAACAAGAGGGTCCCAGGACTGAGCCTTGTGGGACACAACCCGTAACTGTTGTGGGGTCTGGCATGGCTCCAGCAATGCTAACCATGTGGGTTCTGTCCTTGAGCCACTGTGCAATCCATCTAGTGACATAGGGGCTTATATTTAAGCTGGTGAGCTTCTCTAGAATGCCCAAGTGGGGTATTGTTGCGAAGGCTTTTGCAAGGTCCAGGTAGGCTGTGTGAACCACCTTCACCTCGTCAATGGCCTTGGTGACTGTTTCAAAGAAATCAACCGGTTAAACCGGTAGTGCTGGTGTGCTCTCAGTAGCCCTGAACCAGGCATCTGTTACTGCACAGATATCGATGTTTTCCATGCCAAGGAGTGTTTTGGGTGCATGCATCTGGAGGTTTAGACTTCTGGCGTTGGGTAGCATTGCTCTTAGTGTCTTATCCCTTGTGATACCTATGAAGGTGGGTTTGTCATTTGAGCCCTGCCTAACATAGGCACTATGGGGGTAGCAAGAGCCTTTGCCAATATCCGAAAGGCCAGGGGTGACAGGTGCAGGCCGTCCCTAGCAAAGCAGGTAGTTCAACAGAAGATGAATGTGTGAAGGTGTAGTGCCTGTGATTAGTTAGCAGTAGCATATATGACTGCTCACGTGGACACATGCCAGGCAGGTCATATGCACTGTGTCACAGGCAATGTACATGTGAACAGGACAAACAGTGACATCCTGTCAAGTGGGACATGGACATACATATAGTAGGCTATGCAGATGGCACTAGGAGTCCACAGAAGCTCTATAACTATGCATTGCAGGTGTGATCAGTATTCCAGGGTAATTGCAAGCAAACATGCATACAAACAAAGCTACAGTAAACAGGGCTGCATGTAGTCCATTTTACAATAAACAAGCTGTACCAGTTCCAGTAGGTAACACTGCAAATATGCAGGCACTATGCACATGTACATGGAAATACACGGGTCAGATGGCTAGGGTCCAGTCTCAGTGCACACAAGTGTACAGACCATGCATGTACTGTCAGGATGCACAATAACTGGATAGGAACCTATGTGCTCATACCTGCAGTAATACACATGTCAAATAACAGACACTGAGCCTTCACTCAGTGGTCCCATACTTAGTAGGATGTATGCTCCCTGGCCTGCCACCACAGTATCCCTGACATATATGGGGACTCTCCCTCCTGTGACAGTTAGTTATGTGTGTTGGGGCTGTCTAGCATGGTATGAGATGTGAGCATGCAGTGCTAGGGTGCTCCTGTGTGTCCTGTACCAGTCGTGTAGTACTGCACACATATCAACATCCTCAAACATCCGCAATGCAGAGTCTAGTGTGGGCAACATGCCACTTGCAATTTACATGTCCATCATTGTGTATTACTACATTCATTACCCTATCCCCTGTGCTACCTATGTATGTAGCCTTCTGTTGACATCATTACCACCAGTATGCCAACATGTGCAGATGATACACTATGGTACTTACCATGGGTGTAGACAACAGGACATGACAATCACACACTTACTGCATCAGGCATGCTGTGATATACCCACAATTAATTCAGCACACAGTACTGTTAACAACATGATACTATTACTACACATCTATGTGGTCACCCTGTGCATCAGCAACATGTTAACCTGTACCTGCACAGTTGTTACAGATTGCAGGAGGTGGCACAGTTTCATCATATGCACAGGGTGTGAACCTGGTATGCCTGAGTCAGCCACCCATACCACCAATTGACATGTATGTGTATGCCTGTTGGTGAGGGACAGCAGTAGAAGGTGGGGCAATGTTGATGCAGTGTGTGCGTGTACGGTAGCCCTAGGTGTTGTCAATTTGCATGTGTGTATGGATGCACACAGTTCCACCTCATGGCTGCCATATACTGGTGTTTGTGGACAGCCACAGACTGTACCTGCCAGGTCATACAGATCAGTGTCTCTGGCCACGGACATGGTACCTGTGCCTTGCAGGGGTGCTACGGACCATATCCAGTACCAACCCAGACTGGGTACTGTCATCAGAAGCAGGTGTTCGTTGACTGGACACAGATCCCTGTCGGGCCTGGCCAGAGCCACGTGCACGTGGTCTCCTGGGGCGGTCTGATGACAGCACAGACCCAGCATTGCTGGGGCTGCTGCTGGCACTACGGGGGCGGCCGCGGCCCTGTTGTCGTCTGCGACGACTGCCAGCTGCTGCTGTTGCTGGCATACGGCCACGTCGACGCCTCAACCGCCCACCATCGCCCTGGCTGATGGACATGTAGTTGTGGAACCGGTCTAATATGTCCCCACAACATCTGTCTATGACATCGGTGAAATCACGGATGGCAGCCGCAATGTCACGCATACTGTCAGTCATGGCTGTGTGACATGCTGCCAGCTCCCTCAGACCCTGTCTGGTGTACCGTTCCATACGTGACTGTGCCTGCATGACAGTCCGAAACATAGCTGAGGTTGTAAGACCTCTGTGGGCACGTCTGACAGGGGCAGTACGCCCATGGATGCTCCCACGAGAACCCCTGGACATCTGTCTGTGTGGTACCATCTCTGAGCCATGCCCATGGCTGCTGTGTGGGGAGGCATGTGCCACAGATACCACATTACCCTGGTCAATGCCCACTGTATGCTGTCCATCACCTAGGGACAGTGGTGACAAAAGGTGTATTGGCAGGATAACTGTGCGCATTGATGGGGTCGACAGCTGTGTACTGTCAATCGGCTGACCAATGGCGGACCCTGGCATACCTTCCTGTGCCATTACACCGATGTCATCATTATCAGTACCCACGGCACCTGACTCAGGTTCCCTGCTACATGACACCAGAGCAGCAACAGAACCTGTGTGAAGGAAACAGGAAACACAGTTTACAATGTCCACACATTACCAGCGATGCACACATGCACAGGTGCACACATGCACACATGCACACATGCACAGGTGCACAGGTGCACAGGTGCACACATGCACACATGCACACATGCACAGGTGCACACATGCACACATGCACACATGCACAGGTGCACACATGCACACATGCACACATGCGCACGTGCACACACATGCACACGTGCACAGGTGCACACATGCACACATGCACAGGTGCACACATGCACACATGCACAGGTGCACACATGCACACATACACACATGCACACATGCACACATGCACACATGCACAGGTGCACACATGCACACATGCACACATGCACAGGTGCACAGGTGCACACATGCACACATGCACACATGCACAGGTGCATACATGCACACATGCACACGTGCACAGGTGCACACATGCACACATGCACACGTGCACAGGTGCACAGGTGCACACATGCACACATGCACACATGCACACATGCACACATGCACACATGCACACAGTTTCACACAATTGTACAGTACTCAGTATGCGTGATATCAACACACAGACACAGACACACCTACATGCATACAAAGAGCACTACTAAGTGAGCCAAATAGTACTATTACTATCAACACTATTACAGGAATTGTTAATACACACTCACCAGCATGGATAGGCTGCATTGCTGTTATACCAGAGGGTCCTGCAGACGTGAAGAAACTAATGTCAGTGGGCACAACTGTGCCATTGTTACTGAGTATGATACAGGTCAGGAGTACAACAGTCGCCTTTCACAGGTCAGCAGCTAATATTGAGGATATCACACTTGCACATTAAATACTATGGTGACAGCTACAAACCAAGGACACACCTCACACATGCATTAACTACCAATGTACACAACAGTCAACTATACATATGACATATTACCTGCACGTTCACTGTCTTGCTGCTGTGTGGCTCCAGCCTCCATCATAATGCATGTCTGCTGCTGTTGTTGTTGCCGGTGGGCTGGAGCCACTACACTCATGAGTAGTCCCTCCAGTCTGGTGAGTGGGGGATGTGTAGCCACCCCACCACCTGTGGCGACCTGTTGCCTGTGGATATCTGACGCACGCTGACGGACATGTCTGATTAAATCACTGCAGTGATGTCGTACCTGCTCATATGTCCTATTATGCATGCCTATGTAATTTACCCGACGGACAAGGTCTTGCCACAGTGCAGCCCTCTCCTGCTGATTCTGGCTGGTGCGGGAAAAGAGTATTGCATAATCCCGCACCAGGCTCTGGTGTATCTCCTCATCCTCAGCTGTGGAGTAGGTGGGATTCCGCGGGTGGGCCATGTACCTGAGAAAGTAAATAACCTGGTATCAGCAATATATGTCAGCAGAATTTGGCACACATACTACACATGCTACCTGACTGTTATGATACAACATATCTCACATATGTAGCATCTGTCTGTCTATTGGTGGATACACATGTAGATGGCCAGGTATCAGTGCTCGGCCAGCAACTGTGCAACAGTACCTGGCAGACTCCATATGACATACTACCAAACCCCAGCAGTCAGAACACTGATTCAGGTCAAGAGCACCTCCTCACTCTGGGGGTTTGTATCTAGGTACTGTATGGCCTACATCGGCAACTACTGTGAGCTGACCACACACTGATTGCCCTGGATATACATATCCCACCTCCACCACCAGCACAAACGACTATAGTGCATAACATTACAGATACAAACTTCACACTTTGTAACAGTGATATGGTATCCTTTCAGCCCACTGGGCCAGTGGCAGATACAACCCACAATGCTGACCCCTACACAATTGCTTTCTACAGACATCTCCGAGAATGCATGGATCATGCAATCCCATATATGACCAAGACACTCTCCACAAAGGGACAGCATCCTGTCTGGTGGACCCCAGCCATAGACAGATTGTATTACAGAAGATGGAAGCTACTGCAAGACAGAGCATAATTCACTAAAGGGAGGGCATGTCTGAGCAGCACTGGTAAGGATCTATTTTCCATCATACAAACTACATGGGCAACTTTGAGAGGGAAATCAAGAGTGACACTACAGATAACCAGAAGGCCTTCTTCAGTTATGTTAGCAACCTGGTCAGGAGCCATCCTCTATGCCCATAGGTAGTACACAACAAATATTTCACTGACACCACAGATATCGACAACATTGTGGCATGTATGGTATATCAGACAAACATCCTATCTGCATATTGCAGACTGAGAGCAACATATCCTGACTTTGGGATACACATTCCAGATGCAGCAACACTTTGAACAGATTTAGCTGTTTGGTTTTGAATCTCACATGCATTTCATTCTGTCTTGACTGCAGTATACTTTATTCAGGGGTTATTACTACTGTATTGCTGGATTCATGGTACTTTCTCACACTCTCTCACTTGCTTTAATTTTACTATTCAGGATGGTACTTCTAGGCTTTATTGACATGTTTTAACAGTAGTTATTACAATCCTTTCCAGCAGTCTCACTTCTGTCATGTTTCAGTATTTCCACAGGGATATATTTCACACGTGATTTATCATCTTCTGCAGCTATACTTTTCAGCCTGCTGCAGGTTGTGTACTATTTTCTTACAGGCAGGGCATTTTTATTTCAGGATATATGTCAGACAGTTTCATGTTTAGCTTACACTTACAGGCTGCAAACTATTGTGATCAAGCAATACTTGCATACACTTTCACACTGTTACTTGCAGATTTTATTCCTTACTGACTACACTGCACTCTTATGCTGACTGTCATACTTTGAAATTTCTTTACAGTTACTGGTAGTGGATTACTGACCTGCCTGGTGGTGCAACCGCACCAGCCTATCGCCATAGGCTCTGCGGTTCACAGAACGGACACCTGCAGCTATAATATAAATGAAGTAATATTGGAATACACATCTCCATAATATCAGCTAGTTTAACTTTTTACATACATAATTAAATGTTACTTACTCAGTGGTGGGGCGTTGGGTGTTTGCCGGGCCTCCTGGATCCAAAGGTTCAGTTGGTCCTGCTTGCATCTCTTCAGGTCTGCATGGTGGTGACGGACCTGCTCACCTGTCCTTGGAATCCCTGTGGCACTGGTGAGTTCATGAGCCAACCGGTCCCACGCCTCAGCCCTATATGCTCCCCAGAGGACCTGGCCCTGCATGAGTTGGGCCTCATGATTGTGGACTAGGAGCCAGGCCATGTACCTGGACTCCTCAACACCCCACCTCTGTGCTCGAAAGCGACTACCCTCTCCTACTCCTGACATTCTGCCTGCAGGTCTGTTCTACAATCGTTTATGCTGTGTATTCCCGCCTATGGGGCTTATATAGTCCATTTTCCCGCACATATCTGTGATTGGCCATTTTGGAATTGTATCAACTTCAGTAAACCTGCATTGTCATGCTCTAGTTTGTATTCATTCCTATATATGAGCTATTATTGCATTGCTAGGTACTGCTGTCATGGCTTAGTGGTTCTGTACCTTGACTATGGTGTATAGTATCCTGGGTTCGAACCTGGCCACTGCTTTTTATTTTTCATGACTGTCTAGACATGCTGAGGGGTGTGTCTGTGTAAAGGCAGTTTTGATACGCTTGCTCAACGTTGCCCGTCGGTTAGCTTGTTTGCGCGGTGCGCGGCTCCGTGCAAACGTGGTATGCTGGTTTAAGCCTCATTTGGCTATCGGCACGCATATTATGCTCAGCTCACCTAGGGGCACTTAGATTCAGCGTGTTAAACCACTGCTCAGCTACGGGTACTCATTTTGCACCAGTTAAACCACTGCTCACGTACGGGCAGATGCACTCACCCTGTTAAACTTTAGCTCAGCTATGGGCACATCTGGCATTTTTTATTCTTTTGTTCCCTCACATTTCTTCAATATAAATGGGCTCTTTCATTACATTTTACATAAAATGTGGTTTTATGTGTACATATTTGTCAGGGACTTGTTTCGTGCTTATTTTGCTAAAAATAAAAATTGGTGTTGTGGGGACTCGAGCCATGAATGCCTGCTCTTCAGCCAACATCTCTACCGCTACGCTATTGCTTCTTGGCTTACTGTGCATATTTAGTTCTTATATGCTTTCCCACTGACTGCTAACTGTAGCTGCGCTTACGGCACGCCAGCAAACGAGCGCACTCACGGTTAAACATCTTTACAATTTAAAAAAATATATAACATGTTCATTTATATTTCTTTTATGTTTATAGTCTGTAGGGGCATGTGTTGTGTTGTGTTTATTCACATTTCCATGGACTCTGTTGTGGGTGTCTACTTTGGGCACTTTTACACTTCTGGGGGTGTGTCCGCTTGCAGGGCTCGGCCTACGGACACGCCCCCTACTGTCTTACATGGACCGTGTTAGACTTAGGTGTGATTCAGCATGCTCTCATGAATATGCAAAGCATGCTGACATCACTCCGTTTAACTGCAGCCTCCGTGTAAGAGTTATAACTCTTACACGGAGGCTTCGTGAATCCTGGGGAGTGTCATTTGTGCTAGCATGTCTTGCTGAAGTTTTGTATATAATTTCAGATTGACCTGTGTATTATATGCCAACATGACTAGCTCTGATATTGCAAATAAGTTCTTACATATTGAGTTATAATCAGTTTGTGCAGAATGTTTTAAAGACTTGAACAGTGTCCTTTTATATTTCTAACTGTCCATGTTTGTGAAGAAAGATTCTAAAGGCAAACTGTCTCAGATTCAGCTGATCTGCAGATGATGTCATTGGATTGTTGATAGTTGCTGTGTGTTATTGTCATAAGCTGAAAGACAGGAAGGAATTTTAGTAAACAGCTGTTGGTTGATTTTCAAAATATAAAATGAAAACTAGAACTGGAACAGCTGTGACAGTTAAGCTAGTCTATAAAAGAGCCTGCTGAAGACAGTTGAAGTCAGTTGTCAGTTACAGTTGTCAATTATAGTTGTGAGTTGTTCACAGATGTACTGTGCAGCAGATACCCAAAAGGATTCACCAGAAACTGTAAGCTTGCTTTTGCATTGATTTCATTTTTCTGGTGACTGAGTTCAGTTTGTTTATTGGAAATTACGGTTTTATATTTTTTAATAATTTTGTTTATTATTAACTATTTTATTAACTTACATTGTGCTTGGTCAATCAGTTTTTTCTTTAGTGATTGGCGAGTGCTTATACTTGCCTTGATAACTTCCTGGGTCACTCCAAAAGCCTGGCTGTTTAGGTAATTTGCTATCATTTATTTCAATATCTAATTTTCATAACTGAATTGTTTGTATGTGTGAGATTTAGGGCGGCGCAGTGGTGCAGCGGTTAACGTTGTCACCTTCCAGCAAGAGGTTCACCAGTCCGAATCTCAGCTGGGGTGCCTTCTGTGTGGAGTTTGCATGTTCTCCCTGTGTTCGTGTGGGTTTCCTCCGGGTACTCCGGTTTCCTCCCACATTCCAAAGACATGCATCTGGAGCATTTCTCCCCGGGCCTCTGCTGAAAACAGGCTCTGTGGAACCTAGTCGGACTTTCCCGGTCAACAAATGATAAATAAAAATAAAAATTTAATTTATTTAAGTATGAATGTATCAGAGGTCTTACACTGGGACACATTGCTCTGGAAGTGTGTAATAAGGAGTTATATTTGGGGTGGACAGAAGTATACAGTACAGTCCCAGGCTTTTGTGTATGTTCCTGTTGTGCTCCTAGGGGAAAATTGAGGAAGATTACTCCTGTTTAAGTGACAGTCTCATATTGGAGTCAGTAGTGAGGATTGACACTCCTTAGTTACACACCCAGGATAGTAGGGGATGTCACATTATCTGGTGGCAGTTCAGTGGGATATTATCTGGATGTCACAGATTGTATGAAGAATAATAGGTCAAATATAAAACCTGAGTCAGAAATGCCTGCTTACATTTAAAAAAAAGTTAAATAATGTTAATAAAAACAATAAAAATGAGGAAAAACTGAGGTATCCAAGAACAGGATATGAAAGGAGCAACATAGGTTGGACTAAAAAAGTTGGACAAAGATTTATGAGGTATTCAGTAGTTGGGGCTAGCTTCACCCAGGTAGATTTGGGATGCAGAATATATGGAGTCTGAAGCAGAATGGGAAAACTTCATGGAAGAATATCAGAGCTAGATATTGGACATGGCTTGTTAAGTGATTAATAATAGTGTGTGACTGGAGAGGAAGAAGCAACAAAAAGCAAGCAGACAGGATGCGGAAGAAGGGGAAGAAAGACAGATGACAGAAGGACACTGAAAGAGGTTGTGTGAAGAGTACAAGCAAATGAGTGGAAAAGAATAAAGTGAAGGGTGATTGTGAGAGATACAGCCACAAAAAGGAGAACAAAGAGAAGGAAGCTAAGGTCTAAGAACAGGTGCAGAGGACAGAAGTGATAGAAGAGTAAAGACTTGTATGAAGAGCATAGGGAAGTTTGGGAAATAATTAGATATTCTACAGATAAATGGGTTTCCCAGCAAAAACAGCAGGAAGTATTGAGGTTGCTGAAGTTAGAGTAAAAAGGCTACAGATAGGATAATGGCATGGGACAGAGAGTGAAGGAAGAGAGCTATTGTGGGGCAGACAGAGGGATTTGGTGACTGGAGAGTCAGTCACAATGAGGGTCAAAATATTAGTAGGTGAGGAAAGGACAGACCTGATTTCAGTGAAAATAGCTTTGAGGCTTAGACTCAGCTAAACATGGGTGAAGGTGTCCAAAGTGGTTATGGAATGGGATGGATAGGTGGTGTGGACAAATGGTGTTGTGTTTGTGAAAGGTGGTAAACAAACGAGTGACATAGAAAAGGCTTGGCAGTATTACTTTGCAGTATAAAGATTCTAGGAAGGCACATGGGTTCGCTACAAGCAGGATGCAGGAGGAGAGAGGCGACATTTGTTGGTATCACAGAAATATGGGCCAGTATCAAGAGATGGTAGGTCATGGAAGTACCTGGGTAGAGGTTGATCAGGAATGGCACAAGGAAAGTAGCAGTCTACATAAAGTATGACATCAGATGAGAGGTTAGAAAAGAGGAGGAGCTCTAAATCAATAATGAGGCAAGAATACAACCAGGGTTAAAAGGTCGACCAAATGTCCTAGCGATTAAGATAGATGAAGATGGGAAATATGATAGATTGAGGTATCAAGCTCCAGGCACAACAAGTGAAGGATAAAAGATTGGAGGAAAGAATAATAGAATGGGGGTAGGAGCAATAGAGTAATATTAATGGGAGTACTGAGTGTGCTATGAGCAGACTGGGAGATACGAACTTGCAGTGTAGAGAGGGAATAGAAATTGAATGAAGTCTTGGACCTTGCAGGGTTCAACCAATGGGATAAAATTCTGGATATGGTTGTAAACAAGACAGAGAAAGGTCATAAATGTACAGGTGAGAATGCTTTTAAAAACAGTAATCATATTGCTTATGTTTTTATAACAGGGTGAATATTAACAATACAGAGACAAACAGAATGATGTGAGCATTAAGGAAGAAGGATTATAAAGAGCTGACAGAGATAGTCAGAGATGAGTCAAGAGACTGGGTACAGTCACTGCAGTAAGTCAGCTTAGGGAAGGAGTCAGAAATGGTGTACTCAAGGCAATGGGCAAGGTGTGAGGAACACACAAAAAGGCAAAAAGAAAAAGGGCCATTGAAGTTGCACATCCCTAATGGATATATAAGCCATACACTAATGCTCCTGATAACATCCCTTCCTACTTTCTTAGCAAAGCTGCTGAAGCAATCGCCTACCCCATTAGCATTTTAATCAACCGCTCTATCCAAGAATGTATAGTACCCCAAATCTGGAAAAAAGCCTATATCATACCTTTACATAAAGGTGGCAACAATAACAATGTTACTAATTTCCGCCCCATCGTTATCCTGTCCCCCATCTCTAAACTCCTAGAAAAGTGCATTCAACTACAACTCCTTCCACATCTCTTAGATAATCACCTACTAACTCCCACACAACACGGATTCAGACCAAATCATAGCACAATGACCGCCCTCCTCTCCTTTCTTGAAACTGTAAATAAAGCCAGTGACTCTGGCCAAATTGTTTCTACCCTACTACTCGACCTCTCTAAGGCCTTTGACACTATCTCTCACAGCCTGCTACTAACTAAACTCTCAAAACTTAACCTATCTCCCTCCTCTTTGAACTGATTCTCCAGCTACTTATCTAACAGATATCAAGCAGTAAAATGGAAAAAGACCACCTCCTCATTTCTAAATACCCCTACTGGGGTACCCCAGGGCTCCATACTGGGTCCCCTTCTCTTTAATATATTTATAAATGATTTCCGCAACTCTATCCCATTCTCAGACATCATCCAATACGCAGATGATTCTACTATTATATGCTCTGCCACTTCTATCCCCTCACTCCTAAAACTGACTCAAGATGCTTTTCCAACCACTGAGCAATGGATGAAAAGAAATCACCTAGCACTCAATGCGTCTAAAACCAAATTAATGTTATTTACCCCCTCCAACGTAACCTCTTTCGATAAAAACACATTCTCTATCACTAGTCAAAATAAGTCACCTCTGAAACTGGTGTCAGAGACCAAGTTACTTGGGGTCCAAATTGATAGCCAGCTCAAATTCAACTCTCACCTACAGCTAAATATCAAAAAACCCCATAAAAAACTAGGTATGCTCTACTGACAAAATCATTACCTTACACCTGCTACCAAAATCACTCTCTCTACCTCATTTCTTATCCCCTCCCTTCTCTACGGAGCACCACTCCTAACTAATCTACAGTCCTCTCTGAAAACACAACTTTCCTCTTGCTACAATAAAATCGCCAAGTTTGCTACCAACCACAAGTCCTCCACCCACCACTGTTCCTCTCTCCAAAAACTAAAATGGCTAGAGCTACCCAGTTATCTCACATACACTCAACTAACTCTTGCACGCAAGCTCATTTTCAACCCCTCCCTCTGTCCCTCCCTTTCATCAGCCTTTAAAATGCACCTTCCTGACAGAGTATTAAGGTCCAACAATCAAAATCTATTAGAAGTATATAAACCAACTCGTCCCCCAGGAAAAAATCTTCTGTCTTATGGCCTTGCACGCCTTTGGAACTCCCTACCACCATCCATTTGCACCACCCCCAACCAATTTATTTTTAAAAGATCTCTTCATTCACATCTAGTATCCCAGTGGGAATGCTCTTGCTCCCACCCCACATAACTAACACTTGCAATTTCCATCTTCCTTCTTTTCCCTGTTTTCCTCCTGCATTTTTTTTCTTATTATTTACCCCTAACTCATACATATTATTATTCCTGTGATATTTGGAAAGAACTCACTAGGCCACACCTCCTAAGTGTTTGCTTCCTAATATCTTATTATTTTTCAGTACTTTCATACAATATTCCTTTTAGTCTGTATTATCTATTAGTTTCATCACTAGTCTGTATTAATTCTAGTTTTGCTGTATTATTTGAAATTGTTTTTCTTGTATCTTTAACTTTTGTATAATTGTATAATTTGTATAACTGCTATGAATAACCTACTGTAACCTATTTTAGTTTTGGAGCTTTTCTCCCCAGGACTCCATTGAAAACGGGTTCATTTTGGCCCAATGGACTATCCTGATAAACCAACTGCAAATAAATAAAATAAATAAATAAAAAATATAACTGCACTGCCCTTTTTCTCTTTTTTTTTTTCCTTTTTGTAATTTACTCAAAATGTTGTCCTACAAGTGATGGAAGGGAATGAGTTGGGGTGTGGAAAAGGTGCAGTACAAGAAGAATAGCCAAAAGGCAATGGATATGGTGAAGACAAAGGCACAAAAGGAAAGGCGGTTATCAGAGGGGAAGAGGAAGGGGAACATAGCCTTTTTGGTATGTAGCAGAAAAAGAAGAATAAAGGAGCAGGTTTGGTTAGGCTTAGTAAAGATGAAACAGAAATTTTGAAAAATGGGGAAAAGGCAGCGGAACTGAATGAATAATTTGCTTAAGTTTTCCCAAAGGAAATTAAAAAGACAATGCTGTGCTGAGAGTTAGGCAAGGCAGAGATGAGAGAAAAGCAGATAAACACCAGGAATGAAAGGAAGGAGGTGAACAAGGAACTGGCTGCTGTTAGTGCAGATAAATCTGAAGGACACAGCAAGATCACTCCAATTGTCCCTAGGAATATGGCCATTGTGCTGGCAGACCCCCTAGTAGAGATTTTCACCAGATCACTTGACAGTTCAGAGGTGACTGAAGACTTAAGGACAGCAAGTATGATATTCTTTTACAAGTGGGGAGAACAGCAAACATCTGGAGAACTACAGGCCTGTTCTCATTAGTGACCACATAAAAGCTGATAAAAAATGGAGGGGAGGGGATGGGGATAAGATCAAAATCAAGGAACTGGATTGCTGCATGTTGTGTTTTTTTTGGTCATTGGCATGGCCTTTAACCCCTGACTGCTCCTGCAGACCCAATCCCCTACATGTCCCATAATGACAACTCCCCAGTGTGAAGCCAGACTGGATGGGTCTTCTTTTTGGGAGAGCACTGAACATATGTTCATACTTTTCCATGCACAGGCTAATGGAATGGAGGTTTATCAGGTTAGTAGAATCTAACTAGATATTAAAACAAACTTCAAAAACAACAACAAAAGATGATAGTTCCAACAAACACATTTATTGTTAGCATTTTCATCTACTAAGATCAGTAAACTTCTTCAGACATCAACCATTCATTCAAACAAGTTTAAATAGCATATGTTACCATGACATCACTTTCTAAAATTCTTAAAGCTGCATTGCACATAAAATTCACTTGTTAATGCAAATGTTATGCCTGCATCTAAAATATAAAATAAAAAAAATCACTATTAAGTGTGATTATAAAAAAGATATATATATATATATATATATATATATATATATATATATATATATATATATATATACACACACACACACACACACACACACACACACACACACACACACACACACACACACACACACACACACGCACACAAAACACAGTTATTATCTGTCTAGTGATTTTAACTTTAATACACACTTTAGGGAACTGTATTCATTTAGACGCAGGGAAGCTTGGGCATTTAATCTTAGTTGCCACAATGATACTCTCTCCTCTAACCTTAATGGGCAAGCTCCCCCCTAATATCTTGTTGTAGCTGATCAGTAACCATATACCGAAATTCATGATCAGGGTACTCCATAACATGTCTAGCTAGTTTATTATTATGATTGGCTTTAGATATATTGTACTGATGTTCATAGATACGTTGTTTTACACAACGTTCCATTTTTCCTATATAGAAACTTGGGCATAATTGGCATTGAGCCAAATATACCACCCCCCCTTTTGTTTCACATGTATATTTCCCATTGATGTTGCAAATCTTGCCACCTATTTTAAATTTTGTAGTAACTTCTGTATATTTACAATAGTGGCAGTGCCCACATTTTTCATACCCCTATGTGGTATGTAAGATTTCCTTCTAGACTCTAGTAGGTTTTTCATATTCAAGCCATGTTTGAAAATAATTTTAGGTGTGTCACCTAGTTTCTGATTAATTCCAGTATCTTCCATTTATTAAAGCCCAATTTTTAATCAAAATATTCCTGAGTGTCCTGGCATCATTTGAAAATGGGGTAATGAAGCCTTATTGCAGATTTTCACTCCTAAAGGCACATGACATAGCCACAGTGCATATTGTCACACCCTAAAGGCACATGGTATAGCCTGACTGCATATTCCCACCCCCTTAAAGGCACATGGCACAGCCTCACTGTATATTCCCATCCCCATAAAGGCACAAGGCATAGCCTCAGTGAATAGTCCCACGCCTTAAACCACATGGTATAGCTTCAGTGCATAGTCTCACCCCCTAAAGGCATGTGGCATAACCTCAGCACATAGTCCCACCCCCAACAGGCAAATGATGTAGCCTCAGCAAATGCTCCCATCCTCTACAGGAATATGACATAGCCTCAGCCCATAGCCCCACCCCCTAAAGGCACATGACATAACCTTGGTGCATATTCCCACCCCTTACAGGCACATGACGTAGCCTTAGTGCATATTCCCACCCCCTAAAAGCAACATGATGGAGCCTCAGCACATATTCCCACCCCATAAAAGCACATAGCATAGCATCAGTGTATATTCTCACCCCCTAAAGACACATGGAATAGCCTCATTGCATAGTTGCATCCTCTAAAGGCACATGGCATAGCCTCAATTCATGCTCCCACCTGCTTATTTGACCCAGCTGCCCCACACAGTTAAGTATAACACAGCAGCTTTATTCACTTATGGTAAACATTTAAAAGAAGAGGCAATACTTTGGCCTGCTGCTGTACCTTGGCAGAATAAGCTTGATACCCATAATTACTGAACGAAATACCATCCTCAGTAGAGACCAAATGATACAGGGATAGTTGCGTGTTGCTTTAGCTTTTATTTGTTTATGTTTTTTGTTGACCTAGTTAGCCTCATTGGGCATGTGGCCAATTAAGGTCAATAATATACATTTGTTTGTCTTTTGTATTTATTGGAAGGGTTCAGTCATGTGCCATTGTGTAATAAAAGTTCTGATTATATGATCCTCCTAAAAAGTTTGTGGTCTTACCATTTTTAGTTACAGCTTAACTTAGCTATTACTAGTATTTACAAAGATATCCTAACAGTCAGCCCAAACATTTACACCTCTGTTTAGTTAAAAAGGGCCAACTCTGATATAAAGGTGAACCTGACTTGCAGCCCATAAGACTACTTACTTGCACATTTTTAGCTGACAATGATGTCTGCCTGTGTATAAACAGATCTCGAGTAAATATTTTGGTCTTGCTATCTACTGAACCCTGGCATTAATATTTAGACAAATTTATACAAGATGTTTAGTCTAGTAAGATAAAACCTTTTGTACATCTCTTTCTTTTATTCTTCTTTTGTGAAAAAAAATAGACAGTAACATGGGATACAGTCATTCCCTTTAATTCTACTTCTAGGTAAGGAAGCCATTACTCTGAAGTCAAACTTTAGCTCAACTGTTTTGATCAAGAAACAGAGACAAATCAAAAAGGAATGGGGAGAAAGAGGCCTAAAACCAAAGACAGTTTTAAGTATTACTCCATTTCTTTGAGAAAAGTTAACAGTGTAATATGTTTTCATCAACATGCATTTTTCTGAACAAGAAAAAGTATGAATAGCTAAAGTTTGGTAGCATTGACTTAGTGTAATCCTCAGTGATTTAACAGAAAATGAAATATTTTATGAGGGACAGGGAAAAAATATGAGGGAAGATCAGGGATGGTATGGAGATGGCTGAGGGGTATGGCAGCTAGTGCTCTCACAGTGGGATGGTTTAGGGGTATGGCAGTTAGAGCTCTTACAGTGGAGTGGTCAAGGGGTATGGCAGCTAGTACTCTCACAGTAGGATGGTTGAGGGATATGGCAGCTAGCCTTCAGGCAGTGGGATGGTTGGGGGTATGGCAGCTAGCGCTCTCACAGTGGAATGGTTGAGGGTATGGCAGCTACTGCTCTCACAGTGGGATGGTCGAGGGGTATGGCAGCTAACACTCTCACAGTGGGATGGTTGATGAGTATGGCAGCTAGTTCTTTCACAGTGGGATGGTTGAGGAGTATGGCAGCTCTAGCGCTCTCCCAGTGGGATGGTTGAGGAGTATGGCAGCTAGTGCTCTCACAGTGGGATGGTTGAGGGGTATGGCAGCTAGCACTCTCACAGAGGGATGGTTGAGGAGTATGGCAGCTAGTGCTTTCACAGTGGGATGGTTGAGGGTTTTGGCAGCTAGAGCTGTCACAGTGGGATGTTTGAGGAGTATGGCAGCTAGTACTCTCACAGTGGGGTGGTTGAGGGTTATGGCAGCTAGCAGTCTCACAGTAAAGAGTTTAGAGCTGCAACCTAATGAGTATTGCTTACTATGGAGCCATATTCAAAGGACTGGGGATTAGGTTTGACATGTTTCATTGAATCTGCTTAGCTAATTTGTGGAATTCAAAAACAGGGATCTGAAAAGTGCCCTAATGAATAATTAATAATGGAGCTCCTATCACATTGTCGAACATTTCGATTGTCGAACACCTAAATGTCAACACCTAAATGTCAAACTCTGAAAACCGTGACTGGCCAATTACGCAAATTTTTTCCCAGGGAAAAAATTTGCTTGGCCTTCATGGGGGATTTGCCGTTTTCCCCGATATGTGGGATGGTTGAGGAGTATGGCAGCTCTAGCACTCTCCCAGTGGGATGGTTGAGGAGTATGGCAGCTAGTGCTCTCACAGTGGGATGGTTGAGGGGTATGGCAGCTAGCACTCTCATAGAGGGATGGTTGAGGAGTATGGCAGCTAGTGCTTTCACAGTGGGATGGTTGAGGGTTTTGGCAGCTAGTGCTCTCACAGTGGGATGTTTGAGGAGTATGGCAGCTAGTACTCTCACAGTGGGATGGTTGAGGGGTATGGCAGCTAGCAGTCTCACAGTAAAGAGTTTAGAGCTGCAACCTAATGAGTATTGCTTACTACGGAGCCATATTCACAGGACTGGGGATTAGGTTTGACATGTTTCATTGAATCTGCTTAGCTAATTTGTGGAATTCAAAAACAGGGATCTGAAAAGTGCCCTAATGAATAATTAATAATGGGGCTCCTATCACGTCATCGAACATTTCGATTGTCGAACACCTAAATGTCAACACCTAAATGTCGAACTCTGAAAACCGCGAATTGCCAATTACGCAAATTTTTTCCCAGGGAAAAAATTTGCTTGGCCTTCATGGGGGATTTCCCGTTTTCCCTGATATGGAGCGATCTCGGAGTTGGTATATTTAGTTGGGGGTATGTGTGGGGGGAAGGTCCCACTTAGTTAAGGTTTTAAAGTTTTTTTTTTTTTTTTTGGCCAAGCAAATCTTTTCACGGGGAAAAATTTGTGTAATTGGCCATTCGTGGTTTTCAGCGTTCGACATTTAGGTGTCGACATTTAGGAATTCGACAATCTAAATGTTTGACTTTGTAATACAGACACTTAATAATGCACTTCAGTGTGATTCCTAAGCCCAGATTGGATTACTACAACTACAGCTTCATTTGTTGGACGACTAACCCTAGGAACATGGCATTGGGAATAATGTCATGAGAGTGGCACAGTTCTGAGACAAGGCTGATGAAAGGATAGGTTTATAGGTTCATAGATAAGTACAAGGCAATCAGTCTGCAGACTATTACAAGCCTAGCCAGAAAACCCTATTCAAAAGTTACCTCTAGCTTTATGGAGGGCAAGACAAGATAGACTGGGGAGAATTTAAGGCTGCCCATCCAATTATCTAGGTTGACATTGAAGGTTGCAGGAGCACTAATCTTCTAGACATGTAGTGGAAGATTGTTCCATAACTGTGGAATATGTTGGGATATGAATCTGTCATGCCAACATATCTTATTTATCTGCTGATGAAGGTTTAGTTTCTTTAATTGACTGTTTGAAGTACCATTAGTTCTGCAGGGGATTAGGAGATCAAATAAGATTGGCTCTTTCATGGCTCGAAAGGCTAGGCACAGATTTCGACAAAGGAAACAGTAAGAGACTGAGTACAGAGAAAGGGATTTTTGAGGCCACTGATCTTTTTAGTTATGAATCTCTGAAGTCTCTCAAGTTGTGTGATATTTCAGATAAATACATGTCAAAAGTGGATTATATTCAATAATGGGTCAGATAAAATAAAAGTAAAGTGGAATTAAGACTTCTTTGGATCTAGTAGAGATGTCTTTGTAAATTAGATGAGCCAGATAAAAGGCCTTCTGAACTCATGTGGAGAAGTCCTGGTCAAATGAAAATAAATTATCAACAGCAGTGCCTAAATCCCTTACAATAGTGTCTGATTTGAGAAGTGCATCACCTATATGGTAAGTGCAACTGTTTGTTTCCCAAAATGATGTTTTTTTACATTTAATTTGAGACTGTTGTCCTTGCACCAGTTGTTAACATGGTCTAACTGACAATGGAGGAATTCTGAGTCAGTTGAAGCTCAAATAAGAACACTCAATTTACAGTCTTTGGCAAACTTAGTTATCCATAGGTCAGGACTACTGGCCTGAATGTCTGAGAAATAAATGCCAAATAGGAGAGGGCACAAAACTGAGCATTGTGTACACCACTGATAACTTTTTTTGGTTTCAGATGTGGCACCTACAATTCTAACCATGTGGGTTATGTCAGAAGGTTTAATATCAGAATCTTGAGTTGAAATGCTCACGGATGGAAAACTCGAAAAGCAGATGTTCGAATTTCCAAATGACTGAACATCTCAATGTTCAAAGTTTATATCAGCGAATGCACTGTGCATTCACTAATATAAACTTGAAGAACTGTGCAGAGATCACGGTACAGTTTGGTTTGGGAAATTCATCCCTTTTCTCACTGTAGTATGATCCTGGAGTTGGAATATATAGCTAGCAGTGGGGGGGGGGGGGGGGGTGCAGGGAGGCTTGCCCACCTGCAAAAACGTGATGCTAGGTATAGGAGTTTCCTTTACCTGAGCTCCTATACTGACATCATGTAATGTTTTTGGCAACAATGTCTAATCTGGTGAATTTGTTCAGCTGATTCAACATTGTGACTTGTTCTACATTTTGACTTTCATTTTTTGTATTCGGTGTGTGGAACAGAAATTAGTTTTCCACTCGACATTTTGATAGTAAACCATGTCAGACATCCAGTTAGCTCACCACAGCACAATATAAGGATTTATATTCAGATTTATAAGTCTATCAGTAATGTCTGCATGGGGAATAGTGTCAAAGGCCTTGGCATGCATAATCACCATCCACTGCCTTGGTTACTTTTTCAAAGAAATCAATGTGGTTATGGAGGCAGGACTTTCCTTTGACAAAACAGAATTGATAAAGGTCCAGATATAAGAGAGTTTCAATGTCCAGATTAATGAAGTCTGAGATAATGTGCTCCATAGCTTTACATATGAGGCTAGTGAGACTAATGGGCCTATAGTTAACATTACAGTGGCTGATCTCCAGGCTTCAGGAATGTAACCAGTGGGGAGGCTAAGATTAACAAGGCTAAGTATCAAACTATTATTATTAGCAGTAATAGTATTAGTATTATTAAATTATTGTTATTATTATTCTTATTATTATTAATAATAATATTGCTGGTATCAAAATAGGGGAAGTTACCTCCACAAAGAAACCAATTACCAGTGGAGTCCCCCAGGGTTTTGTGCAGGGGCCTATCCTGATTGACATCTCTTTTCTGATGTAAAAGCCAATAGCCAAGAGCTCTGGCTGGCTAAGTTTGCAGAGAATGCAAGCTAGAAGCAGTCTTTGAAACCCCAAATGACTTAGCCATCCTGCAGGAAGATTTATCCTAAATAAATAACTGATGCCAAAATCATAGACTGAAACTAAATGCCAAAAAATGAATTATTGTATGTCTTGCATAGTCATTTACCTCAGAGAACTACCAAATTGACAATATGCCCTAAGAGTTGATCCAGTTGTTCAGGATTTGGGAACTTATGTGGACAGTGATCTAACTTTTGACCAACATGTGTCTATTGTTGAAAGAAAGCCCTTCTATATTGTGCAGCTTATAAACAAAGAGATTGGGATGTCCTTGTCCACCTTTACTCATTCCTAATTAAGCTATCATTGAATATAGTTCCCCCTTTAGCATGTACCTATCCAGACACATGCAACAACTGCAATGCCACAGAAATACCTTCCTAAAAGGATACAAAACCTAAACAGCATGTCCTACATGAATCGACTCAAAGCTCTGTTCCTATAATCAGTATCCTACAGACCACTAAGAGGCGACCTGTGTCTGGCATACAAGGCATCATTTGACCCATTAGTGATGCACTTACTGCACATAAGCAAGTCAAATGGCATCAGAAATACTTGGTCAGGGGATATAAACCTCTTCTGCAACATCAACAGAACAGCTTGGGGATGCAAGTATATCTTGCAGAGGATACTGCTGCTGTGGAACAGACTCCCCATCCTTGTAAAACATAGTTCATTTCTATCCATATTCAAGTGCAACTTACATCTATGGATGGGAAACAGAACATTTACCCCAGGACTGCTCCTCTATTACTAATGGACAAAGACAGTTCCTAAATGCTTTATCCCATGCATGGGTCTCCTCAAATTATCTATGGTGTAATCTCATTTAGTCTCAGTAGGGGTAATATCTAATTATGGAGCATGGAATGGGTTAGGCCACTCTATAACCAAATAGGATAGGTTATTTCAAGCACAAAAAGGGAAAGTGGCTAAGCTTAAAATGGCCCAGACAGGCAGCTAGGCTACCACTTACCTATGAACCTATGAACTAAGGAGGTTTAGAAAGGTCATATTTGGCACCATTAATCGGACAGCATGGTATGTTATTGAGGACCATGGATGAAGTATTCTTAGTTTTTGAGAGGGCTGTCAGAATTTGTTCCATAGTAATTAAAGGGGGTGGCTGGGATTGTGGAACCTGTGTAATGGCTATAACTGTGTGAGGAGTAAAATTTGCACTACTAGGATATTAGCTATTTATTTTATGTCAGAGAGTGTAGTAGTAGTATTGTGGACTAGATCCAAACATGTTGAATGTTCTTAACTTCCTTGCCCTTAAGTTTGATTTTGGTGGGTATTTTAAGTTCATATTTAGCTCTGAGCTTTCTAATAGTTCCCTTAAGCTATTTGTTAGTTTATTTATGTGTGCTCTTAGGGTAGGTAGAACAAGAACTGTTATAAACATTAAGCATTTTCTTTCTGTTGCTGTATAATTTATTTACATAGGTATTCCGCCACAGGGGGTTGTTTTTACATTTCTCATTATATTTGGTGCAGGTAGGGACTGCCTTACCAGTAAAAAGTCAGAGGCATAGGTAGCAGCTTGAGCAATGGAATCCTTCAGAGGAGGATTACAGCAAGATTTATAAACGTGATCAAGTAACTGACGGAGATTTGCTTTTTAGAAGTCCCTAAACATGGAGCTGTTTACAGGGGAAGCACCACCAGTTTTAAAGGAAACGGTCATTAAATTATGGCCTGATTTAGCAAGGAATAATGATACATAAGGAGATGTGCAAGAAGTGGACATATTTATGAGGACCAGATTAAGGATATTTGGGCCTCTAGTAAGGTGGTTAACTATCTGTGGAGGAGATTTAGCATTTATAATGTCAAGGAAGTGCTGAGCATGCTGACCATTTACATTGTAGGTCATCCAGTTTATTTGGATAGTTCTGTAGTAGAAAGGTCTTTTGTTTTAATGGGAATTACAGCTAATGTGTTAAGATAACTATCAGGCTTTGAAGGGGACATAAAGGGTGCTCTGTAGCTAGCCATGAAGTGTTATTTTGCCTTGTTTGTGATTTGGACTTCTAGGAGTTCACATGTGGTATCCCAATGAATTGCTTGTGAGATGATGATATCCTTGAGAAGTACTGATACTCACCCACAGTTGTCAGTAGGTCTGAAGATGAGATAGGTGTTATACCTAGGAACAGAGGGACTGTTTTCATTGCTTTGAAGCCATGTTTCTGTAGTTACACATATATGAATGTGTTCAAGCTGCAGGAGAGCCTCAACTTTGGGGAGTTTTGTTATGTCTCTGGGAACCGAGTAGAGACACATTTATTTTTCAAATTAGAATTTATTAGGTTGGAATGTCCATCAGATGGACCCTGCCTAAAAACGGCAGTATGGAGACAGCAAAGGCTTTAGCCAGAATATAACAGCCTTGGTAAGAGAAGTGCAGACCATCCCCGGCAAAGCAGGAAGGCTTGTTCAGCCATCTCATCCCAAGCTAACATATCCTGGATCCTCCTAGACTTTCACTAGATACATAGCTAATTATTAAAGCCAATTATCTTTTCTTTAAATATAGGCATCATTCTAGGTGATAGCAAAATACCACTGAAGATCAGTTTCTTTCCTGCCGTAGACACACCCATAGCATGCTCTGTCATATCCTTCTGCATGTCCCTTTTGGTAGAGTGTCTAAGGTCATTCACCCCTACATGGACCTCTATCAGGTTGTAATCATACTTGTCAGATGGAGCAATCTAAGAGCCCTTGCTACATCCTGGTTCCATAAAGACAGCTAACTGTCACCCTATTCTTATCCAGCCTAGTGAGGATAGTGTCTGTATATTTTACAGCAGAGTCACCTCAAAACATTGTTAAGTTAGATTCAGTCTCGGTGGACCATAAGGGCTTGGAGGGCTTGTAACAGTGACAAAAAAAAAAACGTTTCCCTTTGAAAATATTATGAGATTATTTAAGATTACTTCTTAGTAACTCACACAAGACTGGATTGATAACATTTTAACAATTCAGTTCATATTTTGTGCATCTCTGAAAATCACTTTCCTGGATTTTGACAGATGCCGTAAGTTGGCATGTTTCTATTCCACTTACTTAGTATAAATAGCCTAGTAAATCAGTTTCACTCTCTCTGTTACTTTCTGTGGCTGTTGTGTGCATCATTTATGTATTTCCACAACCTCCAGTGCAATTTTTTTTGTCTCATCTGCTGGACTCAGTTGTCCCTCCTGTCACTTATCATGAACTCTGGCTTTTATAATATGGCTCCTTTAGAGAGCCCGGTGTACAGCATCATTTGGTGGATCCCTTGCCAAAAGAGGAAATGTTCCTTATAGACAGTATCTGCTTTGATCAAGCTGCTGATGTTTTACCCCTGCTTCAGTCTTTTGCACCATGTGGCATGAAGTAGTTGAGGCTGAGGTGTGCACTCCCTCTAAACTGACTTTATCATAACTCTTGTGCATTACTTGGGAAGGTACTGAACCTGCAGTCCTCACTTGATGCCAGGTACTTGCTGAGAATCCCTATCCTCTGTATGTGCAGAACTACCATCCTTATAAATAACCTGAGACTGTTCCAAAACTGTTTCACCTACACTGCAGATAACGTCTTCACCTCTGCATTGTTTGCTGTCTGTTTCATATGATATTTGGCATGTACTTGCCCATATGTTTTTCCTTACCCTGATTGTCATCTACTCTGCTGACAGGTCCTGAACCTGCTTGACGTTGGATATTTGGCCTTAGTATACTGTTGTACTACTAATAAATGCTTCCATACATACACACCTGCATATGTCAAAAAATTATTTTGCAGGACGCAGAAAGATGGGTTGTTATGAAATACTTTATATATAAAAACTAAAAGCAACTCTTTTACAAAGGAGGTTGGAAAAACTTACCCCATGAAGAAGATTGCTGCAATATTTTCAATCGAATGGATTGTGGGATGGAAGGTCATGCATACTTAATGCAATGAGGGTGGTTTAACTACTTTTTCTATAAGCCCTGGCAATAGTGCACATAACCTTTATGCAGCACCTCTTCTATATGCATTTTGTTTTACTCAGGTGCAAAGTTTAGAACTATGAGCAGTGCATCTAGTTTCCTTTTAATATTAACTGCTTTATTCTACATCCTGGTATATCTTTATTCAGATGAGCAGCTTTGAGGTCCCACTGTGTCTGCTTTCCCAAGCTATATCATCTAGTCATAGATCTTGTAACTGGTAACCACCTCACTTCTCACAACAGGGATGCTGGGGTTGAGAGGACTCTCTGTGCCCTGGGTGATGTGGGGAGTTTGCTGATTTCTATGTAGGCTGTGACATTCTTTCATGGGGTATCTTGAAATAGGTTGTGTGGGCATACATTTTTACATGGCTGTAAACTCTACAGTGACATCCAAGGAGATACACTGGCACTTTCCTGTAAGTTTTAGCTGAGTCATTCCCACACTGGGCATTAGAGACCTCATATCCAGCTATTTAATCTCGCCTTCTCCATTTATATCTTTGGCTTTCAGGTCATTTTAATGAACCCAGCACTAGTGCACTCTGGAGAAAAATCCATGCACCAGTGGGTCAGCCAGCCTCAGCAGTACTTCTAATATGGCTGTAGCAGTACCTTGTATGACAGTATTTCACTCCCCCATATGTTTCTGGTGTACAGATCCATTTTAGTAAATACACTGCAACTCTGACTGCTTTGATCGAATGTTGTGAGAGCAGATTATCAAACACTTCTGTAATAATAGGTTGTCTAGATTCATTTCAGTACTTTCTTTTCTTTATGCCATCAACATTTATTTCTTGTTTATGTATCTTATCTGCCAAACCTGATAGTTATACTGATTAACTACTGCTCAGATCTGTCATCTGACTCTTAAAACTGCAGCAACTATATTAACTGTAAAACACAGCATATCTTTCAAAGGCTGGAGTTTGAAAAAAAAAATCTATTTTAAACCTTACTTTATCAGTGGTGGTGGTGTGACTGTGGAGCAAAGTAAATCCTCTGCTGCAGCTGTATTGAAATGAACTTTAATTTCACTAATAACCAGCAAACATTTTTGGTTTAGCTTATTATTTAATACCCGCTGCTCAGTCTAGCTACTAATTAATTGTAGTCATAACATCATTCATTTCTGTACAAAACTGCATCCAAACAGAAATCTGGCTGCATCTTGCACGTTCTGTTTTTGAGAGTCTTCCATGAAAACCCACTAGTCTGCAAGTTAAGTGTTTTTGAAATGACTCGCCCACACATATTTTGGAGTGGAAATGAACATGTTGCTTGAGCAGAGTCTGTCAGTCACATCTTTGAGTGCATGACAAATGAGAGAATCATGAAACAACAAGCTTAACATCAGCACGTTACAGACGCTGCTTTCAAATGCAGGGTTTTATGTTTACCTTAAGATAGCTTTCCGAAGAGATGTTTGGTACTGATATCACATGAACTTTTATATTTTAATTTATTTTCATTTTATCATATATATTTTTTTATTTTTATTTTACCACAGTTGCTATTTAGGTATCAGTTTGCTAAATGAATATTTTATCTCCAGTCTAGAAACCCATCACCAGAAAATCAATATATATTTTTTCATTTTCTGCTGCAGTCTGACAGACTTGTTTGTTTTTGTTTGCAAAATTAACAGATGATTAATGGAAAGTACTTGTTTTATTTCTCATTGTATATATTTTTGCTATTTCAGCATAAGGCCATACATGTATCTAATTTGTATCCTTAAAAAATGCTTTTTGACCTAACAATGCATGTCAGTCTTATCCCTACAGAGTTTGCTAAATTGTATTTATCTGTATTAGAAGTTTACCAGAAATTTATGTTGGGTAGGTAGCTCTGAAAGAGAGAGAGAGAGAGAGAGAGAGAGAGAGAGAGAGACAGACAGACAGAAGAAAAAGAGGGATAGGGAGCAGTAAACAACTCAGGAATGCATAAATCAGGATATTTCACTAAAATAGATGTTATATAAAAGGCAAACCACCATTCAACACAAATAGTGTAGAAACACTAGTATAACATTTAATGATGTTACTTTCATGATATATGGGTAAATCATGACTTACTGTAACAGCTTAGTAAAATATGTAAAACATTGAGAAAAATATGCCTGCCAGCCTTTGCTCTGATGACTTTGTTTAAATCACTGTTTATATTTTGAAGGATTTATAAAAGTATCCTATATTAAAGATGCATAAACAATTCACAATATTTGTTTTACGATTGCATGTAGAAGCATTTATTTTTCACTGTGGGCAGTGTTAATGTTATGGGGACAAATCAGTACCAACAGTAATGTATTAACAAAATGTTTCAATAAAACAGAATACAATAAGTTTGGCATTGGCTAAGTTGTTAGGCACTGTAAAGACAAAATGCTATGAATCTTTCTTGAGTCAGTAAATGCAGGAAGAACCAAATGAGCAGTAACTTGGGAAATAAGCACTTAATGGAGAAAAAAGCATTAGTAATATGCATACTTACAGCTGGTGTATTGGGATTGAGTCCCCTCTAAGTACAGTATATTACATAACAAGTACAATGCAGTGTTTGCCTCTGGCTCAAGAAAACACCAGTATCACAAGGCCAGTGCAGTAAGACACATACAAGAGTGAGTGACTCTACCTACAGACATGTGATCTGGAGAGATTGGACAGGGGAGGATGGGATTGAGCTGTCAAGGCCAGCTCGCCCATGCAGGGGGAGGGAAGGGGCTTGCATCACTGCACTATGATACCTACAAAGAGGCAAGTGTATTGGGTGTAGCAAACACCTTCTGCACCTAGGCTATATATATATATATATATATATATATATATATATATATATATATATATATATATATATATATATATATACACACACACACACACACACACACACACACACACACACACACACACACACACACATAGGGTCTATATTAAATCAGTGAATGCTTAAAAAAGCGAACACTGATTTATCGACCCCATGTAAGCGAAAGCTTACAATCCCAAACACTTGGAACAGAGATTTTTTTTCCCTGGGAAAAAAAAAAATTGCTGTTCCACAAAATAAATAAATAAATAAATAAATAAATAAATAAATAAATAAAAATACCAACTACAAAACTTTACATAAAGTGGGGGGCTGTGGCCCCCACAACCCCAATAATTAAATATAGCAACTCCGAGATTGCACTACAGTGACATAAATGGCAAAGTAATGGAGGCGGCCAAGCGATTTCTTTCCCAGGGAAAGAAATTGCTTATATGGCGTTTCGCTATTTTGCTGTTTCATGCTTTCAAGTTTGAGCAAGACACATTCGAAGGATTGCGTGTTTGATTATATGATAGGAACCCTAGATATATATATATATATATATATATATATATATATATATATATATATATATATATATATATATATAAAACTTACATATTAAAAGGGTTAGGGATGAGAATAAAAATATGCATAAGCAATGGTTGTCATGGGAACCTATACTGTAAATTCAATGAAACTCTTTAGACCCACGATGTATTTTGATGCTGAAAGAATGAAAATTGCAAGGAACTCCCTGAGATAAGCGATTCACAACACACCCCTTAGGTATTAAGAATAAAATGTGTGATAATATCAGCATATATCACTACTGAGTATTCAAACTGATAAGCACTAGGAAAGAAATGTGGAAATAGCCCTTTAGATTCAAAACAGATTTAAAACGTAAAAGTCAAACAAAAACATTGATATTTCTTTTAAGAATGACTGCATGCCTGCAAAGAAATGCTGACAGTATTATTGAAACTCCCTTTTTTTCATATTGTGAATGTATTATAATATTTGGAAAAATATATCAAAGTACTTTAGGGGAATTTGTAGACTATGCACTTTTTTCTGCACTGTGGGAAACACCTTGCTGGGTACTGTGATGATGATAGTCTTTCAACCCTTGCATTGTTTGTGCACAATATATTCAGTAATGTTTATGCAGCCCTCTTGTGTCAATTGTTTCCTTTCTTCATCACATTTAGGTCAGTGGAAGCATAAATCAGTTTTGTTGTATTATACACATTTCTCAAGTTTCATCTCTATATGTGTGTGTGTGTGTGTGTGTGTGTGTGCACGCGCGTGTGTGTGTGTGTGTGTGTGTGTGTGTATTTACGCTGTATATTTTTTAAAGTTCATTTGGTACATAGTGCATGTGGAATGAGGAGTATACTTTTTAAAATTCATTTGGCATATCGTGCATTTTTTCCATCAGACATTTAATATTTCCTGCCTCCCCTCTCTTTAGTATATTTGTCGGCCAGTGTCTTATTTTCTGAAGGGGATATTCTTTTTGCTGTTTTTGCATGTCTTTTGCCATACTGGACTTTCAGTGCTTCAAATAGATCCAGACTCATTGTTGCAGTGAAATAACGACAGCAGTGTGCAAAGTTTACAAGAGCTGGAATAACAAACCAAACAGATCTTCTTTAGGGAAAAGAGAAATGCTTTCAGGTAGGAGTATTAGAAATCTCTTAATCCATTCAGCCTCCTTCACACGTCTGAATTTATGCAAACAGGAAATAAACATATGAAGCAAATGGAAATTTTTGATGGCTCCCTACCAACCATACCTCTAGGTATGCTACCAACAGTGCGAGACCCATAGCTGCATGATCTAGAACTATGAAAAGTAAAATATTACAAATGAAATATAGTAAATTTCAAAATTCACTTTAATGCTATTAAAGTATTTTTCAGTGGGCTTCATACCTGGTACCTCCTGACATGGGGCAGGGCTGTTCCCCATATATCCCTACTTAACTCTTAGATTAATGTACCTCAGAACAGAGGAAAATAGTTGGCATTTCATATTTCTGAGGATCACATTTATAATCCTCAGAATTTCATCACCAGCCAATGTAAATCAAGTAAAAGAAATAAGAAAAAAATCTTAAGATAATTTGAGAGCTATTATTAAACAAAGCTGGAGTAAAAAAAAACAAATTTAAGTAATGATGGGAGCAGGACAATGACATGTGCAGAGTTTTGAGAGAAACGTCTGGGAGGATGTGATGCATTCCTACCTATGTGTAAAACTGTGGTTTGAAAGAGTACATTCTCTTAGCATACCTCTCTACTGAGCAGATTTCCACAGAATGCCCAGATTTTTGCCTCATATTTTTGGTCTGTTTTTCATAAAATTGTGGATGTGTTGTTGTCATTCTCGTCTTTATTCTCACTGATGGGTTGGAGCCGATCCCTTGGATCCATGTCAGCCTTTACATAAGCTAGAGGTCCTCAGCCAATTTCATGGAGATTTCCCCTTCCCATAATGCAACTGTTATATAACCTCAGATCTTGTTTGCTGTGCAGTGAAGAGGTTCCTGTTTAGCTAAGCTCTGGGCTAAGTATAGCTAATTGCTTGCTAATTGTTTAATTAGCTTAATCTTGTCTGTTTATCTTGTTAATTGTTATTATTATTGTTATCATTGCTTGATACTGCTAGTCTTCCCTACCCTGTCTAATATAGAGGCCCGTTTAAGATAGGGGGTTATCGCCGCTGTACATTTTAGTTAGAGGACAATTTTTCTCTGCCATTCCTTTCCTCCTCTAATCATCCATTTAAGTTAGAGGATGATTTTATTCTGTGTACTATAAAAAAAAACACTGCCACTTCTATTTATCCCTCAGTGCATTTGTGCACATGTGTGTGGTTTAGGTTGTTACTATGTTTCAAAAACAGGAGAGGAAACCATTAGGTTTCAAGAAATGTTAAAAATGCAGGAAGAAGATGCCCCTTAGTGATTCTCACATCCTCTGTGTTTATTGCTTGGGGCCTTTTTGTCTCCAAGAAAATTGCTCCATATGTCATGGGTTTAATCAGAGAGAGCTTATGGAGTGTAAAAATAAGGTGATTTTAAAGGGTTTATTAAAAACTTTTTCAGAGGCTATTTCTTTAGAGTCCTCAAAATCACTGGACAAGACTTCAAAGAGGGCATCTTTGGCTCCAAAAGATTCCTCAGAGCCGAGACCCAAAACTCCTCGACTCTCTGCTCCACCAATATCCTTGGAGCAGACAATCATTTTTGGATCCAAGACTACATCAGAACTGACAGAACCTTTGGCTCCAATATCTTCTGTGCTGACACAAACTCCACATTGGAACTGATCGCCTTCACTTGAACCAGTGACTTCTCAGCTCCCATCACCATTACTGTCTAAACCTATATCCCCATCTCTTTCTACTTGGTCTACCAGCAGCATATCCGATGAAGATGTGGATAGAGTTGTGCAGAGGTTGCTAAAGACTCCGGCCATGGCCAAACTTCAGTTGGATCTGAGCCCAAAGGAATCAGATCAGATGCAGCCCACCTCCCTAGTAGCTGTTCCTCCTCCGATCTGTCCTTCTTTTTCGGAGCTGGAAGACTCTTATCTCCAGATTGTGTCTGTGCCAGCTCTAGGACTATCAGTTTCCAAAGAGCAGACATTTGCCTGAGTGTTTACCTCCCTTTGGAGCAGGAGACCTCTAGAAGCCAACACTCTCCAGTTGGCTCCTAAGAGCCAGCTCTGATCTCTCTGGATCCAACTCTGCCTCTTCAGGCCTCAACGTGGGTGAGTTTGGCTCCTACCTCAGCTTCAGAGCTTTTGTCACCAGTTCCCGCGGTGCCTTCAGCTCCAACAACCTCTTTGTCAGACCCAGGGGCATCCTTGGAGCAGAGACAGTCTGCCATAAAGGTTATGAAGAGGGTTTTGACTTCTGCAATGTCAAAGGCACATCCTTCATCAGATCTTCCTCCCTGTAAGGGTCAGATGTCTTTGTTCTCTCAAGTAAGCATTCAACAGGATCACAGAGACCCTAGGCCTCAGGCTGTCCACCAGGAGACTCTCCCCTTCTGAAACCTCTCCAGATCATCCCACTGAGGTGGTCCCTTGGAAGAGAACCTGCAAGAGGAAGCATCTTGACTCCCCGGAGGAGTCTGTCACATCAGACACTGACCTCAATGAGGCAGAAGGGTCCCCAAGTTCACCTCCTGATGATGTCTCCTTTGGAGACATCCTGGAATTATTAAAATAGGGAGATGACTGGGAGTCCAACCCCCATTCAGCTGAGGAGTCAGTTTACCTGAAGGCCTTTGGGTCTCACCTTTCCTCCTCTTGGGTGACTCCTTCTTCTGATGAGCTTATGGACTTAATCTCTAGGAAGGCCTGGGAGACCATAGATTCTATACAGCCTACTCCTAGAAGGCCAAATAAGTTCATTACTGCCCCTAAGGATAAAGGATTTCTGACTAAAGGAGTTGCAGTTGATGCCATGGTCATGGCGGCTACTAAAAAGGAACTATCTGAGACCAGCTCCTCTATCCATCCTCCTAATAAAGACTCTAGGACTATGGATAGATATGGGAAGCAGGTGTTTTCATCAGCAACTTTTGCTCTTAGATCTCTGAACTCATTTCACTAGGCTTCAGAGGGACCTGTTAAAGGAACTTACAGACTCCCTCCAAGGAGCTATAGCTGATGCAGTAGTGGATAATGTTAATGCTCAGCTCATCACCCTCAATTCTGTAATAAACTCTTTCATGAGGCTCATATTGTATGCAGCAGATGGAATGACTAGAGCTGTGGGTTCAGGTATTGCTCTTCAGAGACAGGCCTGGATGCACCTTTGTGAGTTCGCAGAGCCCTTCAAGTCTACCTTTGTCAATGCCCCTGTGAAGACTGGTAGAGAAGGGTGAAGGCTGCCAGCCTAGTCAAATAGGATTTGATACATAATTCTGGCATTTGTAAATATAAATGTAAAATACAGGCTTGTGTCTTAAATGTGAAGAAATTGTGTTTCAACAATGTGGCAACATTGCCATCTGCTGTAAGGAAAACTAAGTCAAGCATTTCTTATTGGTCCTGTGAAATTAAAATTACTTTATGTCTATTCCTTTGAAGTTAGAATTTGGAGTCAATGAGTGTGGAGTAAGCATCCTGCCTATTGTTTTAAGGCTAAAGTTAATGACCAGAATTTACATGTGGAATGTCCTTTATTGCTCTAAGTGTAAAAGAATGTAAATGCAGTTTCGGTGTTGTCTGGGAACCAGGAAATTGTAAACAAATGATGTAATGTTTTATCAGAACTGCAGTTTCAATTTAAACAGTGAGAACCAGAAATTATTAAACATTTTTGTCTTGATATCCAACTTATCAGCACTCTGCTTGTGTCTTAAGTAAGTTATCTTAGAAGTATGTTTTCTTGTAAAAATAGCTAGGACTATAAAGATTAGACTAAGTGTTTTTCTGTTATGTCAGAACTGTACTACTGATTTATTTTAAGTTTCTGTGTGATCACTGAACTCTTGAATAGCACTGTGGTGTAGTAGTATTGTCTTGTGTTTTTAGCATTTATTATGAAATATTTTTAAATCCTTTTCAACTGTGGCTGATTTGTATAGAGTTAAGGTAAGCTCTAAAGTACACTGCATATTTATAGAGTTTATTGTACAAGGCCACTCTAATAAGCCTTGACTGATTAGTCACACTTACCAATTGGATAATAATATTGCACAGTAATAACTGGACACCCATTTAAGGGCCTTTTGGTAGCTGATAATTATTTGCTGGTGGTGGCAGTAATTACTACCATATAGTCTGGGTAAAGGGGCACAGCTGGAGAATCTGTGTCAGCCTTTCCCAGGAGTGTCTGTATAGTTGTATAAATACTTATCTCAAAGTGTGTGTGTCTGTGTGTGTGTGTGTCAGCTACTTGGGCAGGGACATGAAGCACTGGTTGGACAGAGAGGGTACTGGAGGTTAGCTTGCCAGCTAGGCTGAGATCTGGACCCTATAGCTGTGCCAGTGGGGAGTCTTATTGGGGACCTGGGGAGCAAAGGAGCAACCAGCCCCAGACTGACTGTGATCTCTGTGTGCACTTAAGGGAAATTGTACTTTACTGTGTGTATTTGTTATCTTTTCCCCTTATATGTGACACCATCTCCAGTGTTAGTGGTGAGGATTGAGGCTCCTTGATTGCTGGGACAGGGCAAGGGCATCACATGTGGTTTGCAGTGGTGGAATCCACTTCACATTTGTGGTGGCGGTGGATATCCACATCACATATTAATTATTTGGCAAATACTAAGCGGCTTGTAGTGGTGTGGGTAGAGTGAATCCTGTAGCTTATGTACAGTGATCTCTGAAATTGTTTTGTATTCTAAATCAGCCACACAGTGAATACTCATAGTTCAGATCACAATTGTTTTATTTCTTTGTTAGCTTAGTTAGTAAGGGTGAGCAGGCAGCATGTCAGCAGAGGAGTATTGAAAGCTGACAAGGAGCCAGCTGGTGGAGATGTGCCAGGCTAGGGGACTGGTGCATGGAAACCTGACTAAGGCAGACCTGATTGAAGTCTTGGTTACAGTTGCATCAGAAAACAGCATCCAGGAGGGCAATCAGACTGGCAGTAGAGATACGATATCCTCAGAGAATGGACAGCTCAACCTTTCTGTGAAGGACAATCAGACTGGCAGTGGAGATACAATATCCTCGGAGAATGGACAGCTCAACCTTTCTGCCATGGACTTAAAAATCCAGCTGGAGCTAAAGAGATTTGAGTTGGAGGACAGACATTTGGAGATAGAAGCCAAAGAAAAGGAGTGTCAGAGGAGGCATGAGAGGGCAATGCTGACTCTTCACCAGAGTCATGAGATAATGGGAAAGGGAGTAACTGGACCCCAGAAGCACAACAGGTCAATAAATTTCTTCTGCAATTTAAAGTGGGAGATAATTTTGATAGTTTCATTCATATGTTTGAGAGGGTATGCAAACAGTATAGTGTTGACCAAAGGCTCTAGGTATGGTTCCTGACCCCCATACTCCATGGGAATGCTGTAAATGCATTGGCTAAAATGTCTGACATTGCATATTTTGATTATACTGTTGTAAAAAAAATGTCTTTTAGAATGTTTTAAGCTAACACCTGAAATGTATAGGAAAAGGTTTTGTGAGCATAGACGGAAGGCAGATGAAAGTGTGTGTGAATATGTTGCTGAACTAAGCACTTATTTTCATAGCTGGGTGAGTGGATGTCAGGTCACCACTTTTGAAGGACTGGCAGACCTTCTGGTGAGGGAACAAGCCCTTAGCACTTTGCCTGAGGACATGAGGATCTGGTTAGCTGATAGACAATATGCTACTTCAGATGAATTGGGGAAGGAGGGAGACCTTTACCTGGTCAGCAGGGCAGCCCTGCACAGGAAGGGGACCCCCAGTACTGCTCATGGGTCTAAAGGAACCCATGGTGAGCAGCACAGACTGCCACAACAGAATCTGCCAGTAGCAGGGAAAGCCACTAGTCCAGGTAAATGTCCAGGAGCTAGGGTTAAATGTTTTAAATGCAACCAGTGGGGCCATATGGCATACAGATGTCCATGGAGGCAAGGCGGGAACCAAAGGTGAGGGAGCCAGTAAGTTGGAAAGACAAAATGCCAATAGTAGGTTGTCTTGAGTCAACAGTGGTACTAAACTACCATCCTGCAGATGTCCTGAGAGGGAAGGATTTGGATGAGGCAGTACCATGTACTTATGCAGTTACACGCAGTCAGGCTAGTTGACAAGCATGTGGGTCTGGTAGCATGGGGGAGACCCCAGCAGACTGCATACTTGCAGCCAGGACTGGTGAGGTAGTTACTTCAGGGAGTGAGCTATGATGTAGCAATGAGACTGAATGTGAGCCACAGCTGCATGTGGGTACTGATGTTCCCTTGGACAGGGTAACTGCAAAGGAAGAGGTGAGTAGTAGTACCCAGGCTGACAGTGAGGCACCACTGTCAGAGGATGCCAGACTTCCTGTGGAAGGGGAGCTGGGAAGGGTTACAAGGAGAGAGTTGAGACAGGCTCAGCTCTCATACCCTACATCAAGGCCTGAGGCAGGTAGCTAGGGAGGCACCTGATTCTCAAGGGAAGGGGGAATCTGTATACTGGGACAAAGGATTACTGTACAGAGAGTGGACCCCTGAGGGAGGGCTAGAAGGTGAGAGAGTACAGCAGTTGGTAGTGCCTAGAGCCTACTGTCTGGTGCTTCTAGCCATGG